>NC_071991.2:123190000-123490000 GCF_028885655.2 Pongo abelii
CCAGCCTAGCCAACATGTCTAAAACCTGTCTCTAATCTCAGCTACTTGGGGGACTGAGGCAGGAGAATCACTTGAACCTGGAAAGCAGAGGTTACAGTGAGCCAAGAACATGCCACTGCACTCCAGTCTGGGTGAGGAAGTGAGACCCTATCTCAAAAAAACAATAATAATAATAATAATAAAATAAATAATGTAAAATAAGTAATTAATGTATGCCAGCATTTGTGGCATATACTTTAGACAAAGTGTCTAATTTAACAATCTCAATAATTTTATACATTGTATATATTTCTCATTTTTTAGTTTCAAATATTGAAGTTCAGTAAGATTGTGAACTTACCTATGTTTATACAACCAATAATTAGCACCAAAGTTTACTGTAACTTATTCAAAAGGATAAGCACATAAGTAAGGAATTGGCTTTTGATAATGTTAACATGTTTTTCATATGTTGAAAGAAGAATGAAAATAAATAAGTATTGGATATGTTAAGGAAAATTATAAATTTTATCTCAAAGGTGATAGCATATAGGCAAAGCTTGATAAAACCTATTTTGCCTGAGCATAGTAGCCATGCAATCTAGAAAAATAAATAATATTATTATATTTCTTTATAGATTTTATACCTTCATTTTGCCTTTCAGGTAATACTAAAGATAAACATTTTTTTTTTTTCCGGTGAAAATCACAGACAAAATTTTTACAGTAGAATATCACAGATCCATTTGACAAAATTTCATTCCTTTCAATTTTGCAAATCATGTTTAACTATGCATTGCTAATGAGCAACAACACATTGGAAGGATAATATATTGCAATTTAATATGAATAAGCCATGTTTTATATATATTAACATGTGTTTCCAAATGTTGTCTATTGGCCTATTTTTTCACATATGATGACCAATTTTTCTGTACCCAAATATGATGATAATTACCTCTTCAGAACTCCTAAAGGCTTTTATCTGTATTGATTTCATTATAGGCATGTTTTTCCCATGTATTGTATTTGTATATCGCTTTACTATTTTGTACTAAACTGTAAACTAAAACTACTAAACTGCAGGAAATAGTAAAAATAACATGGATGGGCCAGTAGTATGGATTAGCCAGTGATCAATGAGTTAATAATAGGTCAATGTCTTAATGCGTAGCACTATGTATTAAGTATAGACAATGGCTTTTGTTACATAGATGAATGGCTTTCAGTACATGTTAATTACACAAATTATTGGCAATTCATTCATTTAAAAATACTATTTACATTATAGAAGGCATTATTCTAAGCACTGAATATAAAAGTAAAAAAAGGAACAAAATATAAAATCTCAGTGATATAAAATGGCTTATCTAGTCAGGGGATATTAAAGAATTAATATAACAAAGGTATTATATATAAATTTAATGTATAATATATTAAATAAATATAATACATATATTAAACTTCTAGGAAAACAAGGGGTCAAATTTTCTCTTGTGCAATAGGCTGATTTATCATCTGTCCTATAGAGAAGAAGTGATTAATGACTTTATTGATCTGGGTTATAGTGAATCACTTTTTCAATGTATTGTTGGACAGTGCAGTTATTAAAGATGAGGGCGTGAACTAGAATTTTAGTTGATGCTGAAATAGTATTATTTTGCTCATGCCTCTCAGTGTTTTAAAAAACACAATAGAAATAATTGAAAAGGGTCAGTGATGCAATCAAAAATTTATTGAAGATATTTGCTGCTTCTAATTGATTAATCAAGTTCTGGTTTTCTAATACTTAAACAAAATAAATCACTTCATTTGTCTAAGAAGAGTGAGATAACTCAGTAATTGTAAAATAAAAGTATACATTGATAAGTCTCTGAGTTTTAGGGGGACTTGTAACACATGGTATTCTTGCTAAATTCCCTAATATGAAGAAAAACCAATGAAAAGACCGAGAATAAAAGTTTAGATAAAGAAGAGGAAGAAATAGAAACGTAAAAATCAAGAATGGCAAAAGTTTGTAAAAAGTGTTTTTTCTTTGTGGAAATTTTTTTTCTTCAAGCTTTTTTATTTTCTTAATTTTCAATAAAGCAAGCTTTCTAGTTTTCTTCCTATTCTACTCAGAATTATTCAATAAACATATAATAAATGTCTTTTAATAAGTAACATGTGTATTTATGATATATCAGATATGTTAAAATGTTACATTATTTAATATTCAAACATATATTAAGTAAAGATTCACCCTTATATAAATTGGGACACTGAATTCCATCCAGACAGTTTAAGTAATGTGCTTGTGGTCACATGACTGTGGTAAAAATGGAACTGAATGAAAGGTCAGTTTACTCCAAAACCCTCAATCTAAATGTTACACAGAGATTATACTTGTTTCAGGCATTCAACTGGAAGCTAGATCAATCATATATTTACCCATTATTTATTTTTTGTTCCCCTTTATCAAAAGATAACTTCTGGATTACAGATGTATAAAACGTTGACTGGCAATATAGAATGCCTGGAATAGATATTTGTGGTAAGAAAGCATGGAAGGAAAGAGGGACGGGGAGAGAGAGAAAAAAAAACAAAGGGAGGAAGGAAGGAAGGACGGAAGGAAGGGAGGGAGGGAGGAAGGAAGGAAGGAAGGAAGGAAGGAAGGAAAAGAGGGAGGGAGGGGAAGGAGGAAAAGAAAAGAAAAGTGAGGAAAGGAGGGTAGGTGGTTGGGAGGAGGATAGGGAGGAATGAAGGTTGGTTCTGACTCAGATTCTAATTTTCTAACTGCATGTTTCCCATCTCTCTTTTACTGGTCCCATGTCCTATGCCTAAGTATCACAGGGCTGGGAAATGACTACTTAGTTGCTTTAAAAATGTGTAGCTGACTAATATGAATAAAAGCCAGTGAAAACACAGAATAAAAGTTTAGACTTAGAAGAGTTAAGAAATAGAAATGTAAATGAAACTATAAAGATAGCTTCATCTTCCACTTAATAGTGTACTTGCATTTCTTAGAAGATACAGTTCTAGCTTTTTATTATGACATGTAGACAAATCACTTTGCAATTTGGTTCTGTCTCATTTCTCTCAAACCACATTAGTGATTCCAGTAAGCTTGAGATTCTGACCTCTTCTAGCTGACGATTACAAACTGATGACACATGCTTTGACATGCATATGATATTCTTTATTGAATGCCATTTTCTGTCTTTCTGCCTGCAAAACTTCCACTCCTGTTTCAACACCCAGCTTAGCTATAACCTTCTTTGGGAAACCTCACAGCAGTATGCTCAATACTAAACTGTTGGCTCTGCAGGCCTTTAGATTGTTATTCCTACATGAAGAATCTGAATTGTATTATGTTTTATTCATCTTTAAAAATGCTGTAGCTAAGTTCCTAACATATAATATAGGTTCAATACAGTTTTGTGAATTATATGAATAAATTATCTCCAGGATTTTTAAAAATGTTTCTAGGGTGTCTGGGAGCCGTGACTCATGCCTGTAATCCCCACACTTTGGGAGGTCAAGGCGGGTGGATCACCTGAGGTCGGGAGTTTGAGACCAGCCTGACCAACATGGAGAAACCCTCGTCTCTACTAAAAATACAAATTTAGCTGGGCATGGTGGTGCATGCCCGTAATCCCAGCTACTCAGGAGGCTGAGGAGAATAACTTGAACCTGGGAGGCGGAGGTTGCAGTGAGCCGAGATTTTGCCATTGCACTCCAGCCTGGGTAACAAGAGCAAAACTCTGTCTCAAAAAAAAAAAAAAAAAAAAAAAACAAACAAACAAAAAACATTGCTAGGGTGAAATATAAAAGCCTTACTTTCCTATCAAGTCATAGTTCATCATGAAATCAAAACTACAAGAAAAACCGGGATATTTTTTTTTTCCAAAGGGGAAAAATATAGTGACAAAATATGTTGTTTTCTACCACTGTCCAGGGGAATTATTTGATACTGTTTTTTTTTTCTTCTTTTCTTTTCTTTTTTTGAGATGGAGTCTCACTCAGTCACCCAGGCTGGAGTGCAGTGGCACGCTCGCAGCTCACCTCAACCTCTGTCTCTTGGGTTTAAGCTATTCTCCTGCCTCAGCCTCCCATGTAGCTGGGACTGTAGTCAAGGCACTTCTTCACCATTTTGATTAATGCATCTCTCTTCCTTCAACTTACCCTACCTTCTACTATTGAACTGATATTTGCAGTGAGATTTAAAAATAAAAACACTACAGTAAAACTTCCTCATATTTTCTATGAAATAAGGACAAATGTTTCCACGAAGTAAGATAGAAATGTACACTTGTGTTGTGGAGACTCACAAAGTAGAATACTGAATACTATATGTCAAGGAATATAAACAAAGTACAACTACATACAGTAAAACTCATTATAGAAAAACTGGTGCACTTCGTTGCGCACATGTACCATAGAGCCTAAAGTATAATAATAATAATAATAATAATAATAAAAAGAAAAAAAAAAGAAAAACTGGTGCACTTAATGTTGCACAAAAATGCCAGACATAAATAAATACATATTTATTATTTCATTTATAGAAAGTTAAAAGACAAACAAAATACATCTTTGGTGATGAAAATCAGCATGGTGGGTACCTTGAAGAGACAGAAGTTAAATTGTTTGAAGTGGGCCTGAAAAGACCTGGAATGCTGGCAATGTGGTTTACTGAGTTGAGTGCTTGGTACACAGGTGTGTCCAGTTTAGGAAAATTTACTGCACTTTCACCATATTATATATAATACATAATATAATATAATATCAATATAGTATAAATAATATATAATATAAATAATAAATAATATATAATATAAATAACATGATATAATATAATATAAATAACATACACATATTAATATATAATATATATCATATAATAGTATATATATTATGTATAATATATAATATATGACATATATTATATTTATAAAATTTAAGCCCTTATTTAAAAAAATTATTCTTCCATTAGAGGATTACACTCCTTCCACCAAAAGAAAAAATAATTGACAGAAGAAAAAGTAAAAGTGGTCATCATGGTGGGCTTTATCACCTACTGTCTATTACAAGACATGTTGAAAAATGAGATAAAAAATTGTTAATGATATAAAGATATGATGAACAGCACAGTTAAAAATTTGATCCAATTGACCTATTTGATATCTATCTATCCATCTAATCTATTCATTTTTGGATAGATCTATAATCTATCCAGAAAGTTCATCAAAAAATGTATATTAAGAGAAAACCATGCATACATATCAAAGTTTTACATGAGAATAAATTTTTAATAACTTTTCGTGACATATCCAAAGAAAGTCTACTTTGAGGCACTAAGAAGTATAAGACGCCAGTTCGAAAAGAATCCCTACTAGAGCAACATGAATTCTGCTAATATGGAAGCAAGAACAAGCATCAAATTTATGGCGAGTCTTGGGTGGAAGAATGGTGAAATCCTTAATGTTTTATGAAAGGTTTATGGGACCAATGTCCCTAAGAAATTATCAATTTACAAATGTATAACTCATTTTAAGAAGGGATAAATGATGTTGAAGATGAAGCCTGCAGCAGCAGACTATCCATATCCATTTTCCAGGAAGAAAAGCCCTTAACTGAAGAGGACCAAGGATTAACAGCAGAAACAATAACCAACACCATAGATATGTAAATTGGTTCAGCTTACACAGTTCTGACTAAAAAATTAAAGTTAAAAAACATTTCCACTCAATGGATGCCAAAACCATTGCATCCTGAGCAGACAAGAGCAGAGCTTTCAATGAAAATGTTTAAAACATGGGATCAAAATCATGAAGCACCTCTTTGAAGAACTGTAGTAGGAGATAAAACATGGTTTTACCAATATCATCCTGAAGACACAGCAATCAAAGCAATAGCTACCAAGAGGTGGAAGTGGTCCAGTCAAAGCAAAAGTGGACTGGTCAAGAGCAAAGGTCATGGCAACAGCCTTTTGAGAGGTTCAAGGCATTTTGCTTGTTGACTTTCTGGAGTTCCAAATAACAATAACATCTGCTTGTTTTGAGAGTCTTTTGAGAAACTCAGCCAAAACTTTAGCAGAAGAAAAACCTTGTGCAAAAGCTCCACCACAGACTCCTTCCCCATCACAACATTGCTCCTGCTCCCTTCTCTCACCAAACAAGGGGAATTTTGTGAGAGTTTCAATTTGAAGTCATTAGGTACCCACTCTACAGTCATGATTTAGCTCCTTCTGACGTCTCTTTGTTTCTTAATCTTAAAAAATCTGCAAAGGGCACCTATTTTTTCTTCAGTTGATAATGTAAAAAAGACCTCACTGACATAGTTAAATTCCCAGAGCCCTCAGTTATTTGGAAATTGACTAAATGGCTGGTATCATCACTTACAAAAGTTTCTTGACCTTAATGGAGCTTATGTTGGGAAATAAAGTTTATAGCTTTTATTTTTTAATTCCATTTTTGAAAATTTTCCACAAAAAATCACACACACACACACACACACGCACACAGAGAGAGAGAGAGAACAGGAGAAAGAGCAAGAGCAGGAGAAAGCGAGAGCAGGAGACAGAGAGAGAGGAAGGTTTATATCATAAGGAATTGACTCATGTGATTATGGAGGTTAAATTCCACAATCTGGCATCTACAAGCTGTAGACAGAGAAAAAAAAAAAAGGGTGGTAGAGTTCAGTCCTGGTCTGAAGCCTTGAGGAGAAGAAGCACTGATGATATAAGTCCTGGTCTTACAGCAGGAGACGATCAACGTACCAACTCAAATAGTAAGAAAAAGTAAATTCTCCCTTCCTTTGCCTTTTGTTCTATTCAGACCCTCAGTAGATTGGATGATGCCCACATACAGTGGGGTATTTCTGAGCTGAGCTTTACTTAGCTTCCAAATTCAAATGCTAATTTTATCCAGAAACACCCTCACATATAACCCAGAAATAACAGCTAACCAAATAAATGTCAGGGAAACCTATGGTCCAGTTAAGTAGACACATAAAATTAACCATCGTAGATAAGTAGGCAGATAGATATAGATATGAATACAGATATAATATATAGATAATATACATTCACTTTGCCCAACAATGGCAGATACAATATTATTTTTCAGAGCCAACATATCACTTGCTAAAGTTGACCACATCTTGAGTCACATAGTAGCCTCAAAAACTTGCAAAGGATGGGAATTTCCAGAAGATCAATAGCAGAACTAGTAACTAAAAAGTACTCAGATGTCAGTAAATTAATTGGTGCATATTTCAATAAGCCATGAGTCAAAAAGCAAGTAAGTATGAAATTCAAAGATATTTTGAATCATATAATAATGAATAAATAAATAATCTGAATGATAATTAGAACTTATGATATTCAGGCAAATTGGGGCTTAGAGTTACTTAAATGTCACATCCTAAAAGGAGACAGAATAAAATGAATTATCCAGTCTCTCATCTCAATAAGCTAAAAAAAGGCAGTATATTAAACCCAAAGAGAGTATTAGGGAAGATAAGGCCAGAGATCATAAAAAGGAAAAAATATATATGAAAGAAAATCAATAACCACATGAATTTGTTCTGTGGAAATATCAATAAAATTCATGAAATGCTATCAAGGCTGTTTAATGAAAGAGAAAAAAAGAGAGAGCTAGCAATGTTGAAAATGAAAAGTGGAAATGAACACATATCTTTCAGATATGAAAAGATAAGTGAGCAATGCCAATTTTAAGCCAAAAAATTTACTGAAATAGAATATTCATTTGAAAAACAAAACAAAGCTGACAGAATAGAAACATATAAACTCAATCATCTTATGTATTTTAAGAGAATTGCATTCATAATTAAAAGCATTCCACGACAGTAAACTCCAGACTTCACTGATGAATTTTTTCAAGTATTTAAATAAAGACAGTGAGAATTTTACCCAAATGATATAATAATAGGCTAATAAAAATCTGATTAGAAACTTGTATATCATGGACCTCATAGTTGGGCAATCTGACTAGCCCTCTTCACTTGGAGAACCACTGAAGAAGTCTGAATCTTGCCCCTTTCCTATGCAACTTGACAGGTTCCCTTTGACAGTTCATTTATTTTTCTTTCTTGTAGATTATAGACCTAGATGGCAGCATTTTAGAAGCTGAATAAAATCTAAGCATTCATTAAATAGATATACATTCAATACCCTGTTTTTAGCACATTAATCTTCACCCTGGTAGTCCCTGTTTCTGATACCCCCTGCTCCAGGGATCTACCATTTTACTCTCATAGAAAATAAATCTGGGTTCTGCTTAGATAATCACATACATAGATGGTGTGAGAAAAGGAATCTGGGATATGCAATAAAATTTAAAAGTGCTTTTCATTAGTCCTCATGTTTTAACCTAAAGATGTTCACAGGTTTGCCTTTCTTGAACTCTTTTGGAGCTGATTGATATAAAGATGACTTCTCCCTTTCTCCACTCTGGCTTAAGCTTTAGCTCTCTCTAATCTGTGACATCAGCTGTCATCATTCATCCATCTCCAGCTTCCACAACAATATTATTGTTGTATCCTTTCCCATTATCTTTGACATTTTTCATACATTCCTAAGAAACACTTTTCTGTTATTTAGTGGAATTTGCCAAATAAGCAAAGGGATATAATGCATACTCAATCCGCCCTCTTTAAAGCCTAGATCACCTTTCTCAAAGTGTGGTCTGTGGAACTCTGGGGGGTCCCTGAGACATTTTCAGGGTTTTGGCAATCTCAAAACATATATACAAATATCATAACAATGTCAAGATGTCATTTGCCCTTTTCACTGTGTTGGCATCTTGGAATTTTTACTAATTGTGCAAAAGTAATAGTGGGGAAAACCACTGACATCTTAGCAAGAATCAAGGAAGTGTTACCAAATAATATGAGCAGCCATTATAGTCTTCATCACAATGTACACACTGTTAAAAAAAAGTCATTTTCACTAAGAATGTCTTTGATTAATCAGTAAAATATTATTCACTTTCATTAAATATTGACATGAGTACATTTTTAATATGCTCTGGATTAATGGAAAACATGTATAAAGGATTTCTGCTGTAAACTGAAGTATAATTATTATTTCAAGGAAAAACAGTTGTGTGACTAGTTTTATTGAGCTAAACTAGCTGCTTTTTTTTTTTTTTTGAATCTGCCACTTCAAGGGAAACTACTCACAATATTGCCAATGATAAAATTTGAGCTTTCAAAAAGCAAACAAAAAAAAAACCTAGAATGATGGGAAACCTGTACCTAACATCATGTTTGACACTTTCCCAATACTTAAGGACTTTTCTGATCAGATTCATGGTTAAATAGGTGAACATGAGTTTTACTATTATATAATGAAATGTGTCAATATTTGTAAAATCTGCATAAATTAGGGAACTGATACTTTTAAATAACTAATTCATGTTACGAAATCAGGCATGGGTGAAAGAACCACTCAAATTTGAAGATAGACCAAGAGATTTTAGCATAACAGAATATCAAAACTTCACTGATATGGTTCCAGACTCCAAGTAGCAATTAATCTTTAAAAAAAAACCACTTAACTTTTTGTACAATATTAATTCAAAAATTCACAATTAACTGAAAAGTCTAATTAAATGTTCGCCCCATTTCTTTCCAACAATGTGTCTATAGGAAGCCAAAATATCTTCATACACTCCAGTTGAGCAGATTGAAAACAGAAGCAGATATGAGAATACAATTGTCTTCCATTAATCTAGAAATTTAAGAATCTTGGAAAATGTACATTTTTTCTTACTAAACTTTTTTCTTCTCACTAAACAATTCTTGTCACTAAACTTCCATTTTTCATTGTCATAAAATATATGTAACATAAAAGTTACTATCTTAACTCTTTTTAAGTATACAAGTCAATGGAATATAATACAGAGGTAGTTTTGTAAAACGGTCACCAACATCTAACTCTGTAACTTGTTTCATCCTGGAAAACTGAAACTCTGTACACATTACATAATAATTCCTCATTCTCTCCTTCTCCTTCCTGCTGTCAACCACTATTCTACTTTCTGTCTTTATGATTTTTACCACTCTAAGTATCTCATATAACTGGAAACATACAGTATTTGTCTTTTTCTGACTGGTTTATTTCACTTAGCATGATGTACCCTACCTTCATCCGTGTCATACTGTACGTGATAATTTCCTTTATTTTTAAGACTGAATAATATCCATTATATGGGTAGATCACATTTTGATTATCCATTCATCTGTTCATGGACACATGGGTTGCTTTCACATTTTAGCAATTGTGACTAATGCTGCTGTGAACATGGGTTTACATATATCTCTTATAGAGCTTGCTTTCCATTCCTTTGAGCATATATCTAGAAGTGGGATCCTGGATCACATAGACATTATATGTTTAATTTTTTGAGGAACCGTTATACTGTTTCAGTATACAGCCCACAAGGGCTGTATCACTTTACATTCCCACCAACAGTGCATAAGGGTTTTAATTTCTCTGCATCCTCACCAACATTTATGTTCTGTGTCTTTGATAGTGTCCATCTGAAAGAGTGTGAAGGGGGATCTCCTTGTAGTTGTGCTTTGCATTTCCCTAATGATTACCTCACTGAACTTTTGGAAAATATAGTTATTTTTCATAACATATTTTTGAGTAGCTAGGTGTTGAAGTGGTCAAGTAAGACAATGAGCCAATCTGAAGGTAACCATCAAAGCTTTACTAACCTACTGCAATGTGTAGGCAAAATGCAAAAGAAAAGGGTGCCAGCTTCGCGTTATTGTATTTCCCACAGAGAATGGCACTGAGTAAGGGTCACATGACATGCAGCACAGGTGGGGTGGTGGGACGAATGTGTTACTCACTGCTGAAGAGTCCCAAGAAAAAGAACATTATCTTTGATAGACACAGCAGGCATGAAAGTGGGAGAAGGGAAGGACTAGGAGTTGAAAAATACTGAGTCACAATGGAGAAATGTGTCTTTGGCAAGCTTCTGCCATTTGGAATGGCCGTATTTACCCAATGCCTGTACCCCCATTGTATCTAGGAAGTAACTGACTTGCTTTTGATTTTACAGGCTCATAGATGGAAGGGACTTGCCTTGTCTCAGATGAGACTTTGGACTGTGTACTTTTGAGTTAATGCTGAAATGAGTTAAGACTTTGGGGAATTGTTGGGACAGCATGATTGGTTTTGAAATGTGAGGAAATGAGATTTGGCAGGGGTCAGGGGTGAAATGAAATGGTTTGGCTCTGTGTTCCCAAGCAAATCTCATCTTGAATTGTACTCCCATAATTCTAATGTGTTGTGGTAGGGGCCTGGTGGGAGATAATTGAATCATGGGGGTGGTTTCCCCCATACTGTTCTCATGGTAGTGAATAAGTCTCATGAGATCTGATGGTTGCATCATGGGTTTCCCTTTTTGCATCTTCCTCATTCTCTATTTGCCTGCCACCATCCATGTAAGATGGGACTTGCTCCTCCTTGCCTTTTGCCATGATTATGAGGCTTCCCCAGCCATGTGGAACTGTAAGTTCAATTAAACCTCTTTCTTTTGTAAATTGTCCAGTTTCAGTTATGTCTTTATCAGCAGCATGAAAATGGACTAATACAGTTCCCAAACCTCAATTATTGACTTCTGTGCACCCACAGGCTCAACACCACATGGAAGCTGCCAAGGCTTGGAGCTTGCACTCTCTGCAGCCATGGACTGAACCTTACCTTGGCCCGTTTTAGCCATGGCTGGAGCACCTGGGATACAGGGCACCAAGTCCCTAGGCTGCACACAGTAGGGAGACCCTGGGCCTGGCCTGAAAAACCATTTTTTCCTTCTAGGCCTCTGGGCCTGTGGTGGGAGGGGCTGCTGCAAAGTTCTCTGGCATGCTCTGGAGACCTTTTCCCCATTGTTGTGGTGATAAACATTCAGCTCCTCGTTACTCATGCAAATTTCTGCAGCAGGCTTGAATTCCTCCCCAGAAAATCGTTTTTTCTTTTCTATTGCATCATCAGCCACAAATTTTCCAAACATGTATGTTCCTCTTCCTCCTGAACACTGCAGCTTAGAAATTTCTACCACCAGATACCCTAATTCATCTCTTTCAAGTTCAAAGTTCCACAGACTCCTAGGGCAGGGGCAAATGCCACCAGTTTCTCTGTATAGCAAGAGTGACTTTTACTCCTGTTCCGAACAAGTTTCTCATCTCCATCTGGGACCATCTCAGCCTGGACCTTATTGTCCATATCACAATCAGCATTTTGATCAAAGCCATTCGCCAAGTCTCTAGGAAGTTCCAAACTTTCCCACATCTTTCTGTCTTCGGAGCCCTCCAAATCTCTAAGAAGTTCCAAACTTTCCCACATTTTCCTATCTTCTTCTGAGCCCTCCAAAGTGTTTTAACCCCTTCCCGTTACCCAGTTTCAAATTCTCTTCCTCATTTTTGGGTATCTTTACAGCAGAGCCCCTCTACCTGACACCAATTTACTGTATGTTGCTAATAAAGACATACCCAAGACTGGGTAATTTATGAAGGAAAGAGGTTGAATGGACTCACAGTCCCACATGGCTGGGAAGGCCTCACAATCATGGCAGAAGGTGAAGGATGAGGAAAGTCATGTCTTACATGGTAGCAGGCAAGAGAGAGCTTATGCAGGGGAACTCACATTCATAAAACCATCAGATCTAGTGAGACTTATTCACTAGCATAAGAACAGTATGGGGGAAACCGCTCCCATGATTCAATTATCTCCACCTGGCCCCACCCTTTACACGTGGGGATTATTACAATTCAAGGTTACATTTGGGTAGGGACACAGCACAAAAACATATCAATGATATTTGGCATCACTATTCAGTAATTAGTTATCAGTATTTGGTGGCACAGTATTCACATATTTATCTGTGAGATGCATTTAACAGCTCATTAAATTCAGGGTGATAGCAGCTCCCTGGGGAGGCTTACCAATGATTTGGACATGGCTGAAGTAACAAGAGCTACTATTTGGGGGAGAAAGGGGAGAATGTTAAGATCCCTTCCTCCTAGCCTCCCATTTCTGGGTCTTAGGGTTCAAAGGTGCTCATGTCCTATCAGTATAGTGAAATGCTCATTGATTATTACATGGGCAATCTTTCATTACCATGGGCAAGCATATTGCCCCAGATCCTGCCCTCATGGCCATGAGTCCAAACTTTCTGGCTTGGGATCTCTTGTGGGTCAATAAAAGTTTTTAATCATATATATTGATATTCATCCCATGGGACAATCCAGGAAAAGAAGCATGGCCACTTTAAGGAAAATGTTCAACTACAGATTTTAAATTGATTGTCATTATTCTTGAGATCCCTGTGGGTAAAATTTATGCTCTTCACCCAGGGGGTAAATGGTGGAGATTGCTGTCTACCACCATTTACTGTTTAATAGCCCTTCTGATTTCCCATAGAATTGAGTTTTCAGGAAGCAGTTAAAATGGATTGAAGAGACTTTCAGGGCTCATCATGGAGACTAAAGTGTGAATAATTGAAAAAAAAAAATGGGCCAGGGGAAGGGGGGCAGCCAGGCCAAACATGTGGTATAAATGAGTATTACTCATCTGAGGAATTGCTGGATTGATATTCCACTCTGCTTGCCTGGGATGTGTAGTCTGGGCTGGGATTATCATGTCCCCTGCTTAAGTCTTCCATTTAATTGTCCATTTAAATACTCAACCACCTCTGTGTCTTGAAGTAACATGTAGCATAGAGAGCACATTTTATATGGTCCATGATTAGACTCATTGATGTGCATCTTCAGCTTCAAACCTGAGGGTGTTTCCAGATGAAATATTCCAGGGAACCCAAATAGAAAACAAATGTAGTCTTTTAAGGCCTGGATAGTGTGTATTAAATCAGCAAAACATACAGGGATAACTAGGTCAAACTAGAGAATGTGTCAACTCCAGTCAGGATCTAACAGAATCCTCTGAAGGGGCAAAAGGCCCAACGCAATTTACCAGACAAAAATACCCCAGCATTTTGTCTTGTGAGATTTATCTACAAGCAGTAGCCTTGTAGCCTTGCCTTTTAGCCAAGTCTTTTAGGCTTGGCCAGGATCTTGCAGGTGGGGCAGGTTTTCCATCCTGTTTTGGGATGTTCTGATAACAGAGTCTGTCCACGTCTGTGGGCCCAGCCCTAAATGATGTTTGAATTCCTATGGGCATTCTTTAATGAATCCAAGAGGCAACTGGTCACACATCTGCTTGCTAAAGAAGAACAATTCAGTCTCCACATTTGGGTAACAAGTGTGGTCTGCTCATTGATTTTTTTTTTTCATTAGTCAATATAGGGGCCTTTCTGATGAAAATACACATGGGTAACAACTAATTAGAGCAGAATCTCTCTTATACAAAAGTCTGATCTCCAAAGAAGGGCTTAAAGTTTGAGGCCTACCAGTGTCCCAATCAAATAGCCAGGCCATTAGCTTTGGCCCATAAGTCAGTGAACACAGCACAGCTCATTTGCGGGTGGCTTGCATAGCTAACCACGCTGCATGAGGCTCTGCCCATGCAAACCCATCAAGTTGTATACATTAGCTATGTACAACCTTTTCTGTATCAATTATTATTCAATGAAGTGGCTAAAACAAAGAAAGCAAAAAACTTTTCAGCCTTTTTTTTAGTGGAGTTGAGCTCAGACTGAGTTCTGGCCTTTCTCCCCTATTGTAATCAACTTGAATAAGGTCTTCTTTGTTTGTTTAATGGTCTCTTGCAATTTTTGCTTTGAAACCGGACACAAGTTTTCTAGAATGGGAGGGTGCAGAGAGTTGAGTGGGGCAACGGAGCTAGGATGGGTAGCCCAGTTTCATGGCCAGGATCCCTGGGGGCGATGCAGCAGGGCCTAATCTGGACGCAGTCTGGGATGTTTCTGGGACAGTAGTGCCCAGAAGGCTGCTGCTGGTCTGAACACCATTGCAGTGCCTAGCACGGTGCCGGGCTATGCAGTGGTAGAGGCTGTTTGGAGAGAGGAGGGGAACGTGGCCGCCATGCTTACTACTCCACTCTCTTCTGGTCGATCTTTAGGAGGGAGCGGCCAGGAGCCACTGTGCCATGGACACTGACAGACTGGGGCACGGTGCTTTGTTGCTTTTTCTCTGTTCTCTTGTTGTGGCTGCTGTCAGGGCACTCTGAAGGAGCAGGTATGTAGTAGCATACCCACATGCCACTACTTTTTTTGAGAAGTTTAATTAAGACTATCCCGTTTGTTGTGTAAACTAACAAATGGAGTCTCGGGGTCTCTTCAGGACACAGGCTACATGAAATCCTATATATCTCTACACTCTTTTCCACTTACGTTTCAACAATCCACTGCACCATGTGGCATTTACTGGTACCAATAATCTGCTTAGAGTTAAAAATAGTTGTTGAGGCCAAGTGCGGTGACTCACGCCTGTAATCCCAGCACTTTGGGAGGCCGAGGCGGGCGGATCACAGGGTCAGGAGATCGAGACCATCCTGGCTAACATGGTGAAACCCCGTTTCTACTAAAAATACAAAAATTAGGCGTGGTGGCGGGCGCCTGTAGTCCCAGCTACTCAGGAGGCTGAGGCAGGAGAATGACGTGAACCCGGAAGGCAGAGCTTGCAGTGAGCCGAGATAGCGCCACACTGCACTCTGGCCTGGGCGAAAGAGCGAGACTCCGTCTCAAAAAAAAAAAAAAAAAAAAAAAAAATAGTTGTTGAGCACAGCTCAGTTGGTGGGGTCTCCCACAGTTTTTGGTCCCATCACCAGAGGATTTTTTTGTAATGGCTAGAAGACTGCTTCCCTAGCTCTCTAAGAACCTGTTAGATCTCTAATTTGACACATCAGCTGAGTTTCCATGGAGTCCCCTTCAGGACGTTTCTGTAAATTTGGAACACTCCCTAAGACCCATTCACATGACTGCTGAAATATCCCTTCACATCTGTTAACACTCCTCTGGACTTATTGGCGAGGTACCACGCCAGACCCAGGGGCTCTTGCAAATCCTAATCCACCAGCATTCTCTAAGAATGCCTCATAGAACTCTCAAACGTTTTGCTCTTCCAGAAGGGCACTGTTCTCAGTAGATCACCCGGCTCAATGCGGTAACTTATCCAGCTGCCAGGGTGTTAAGGTGGTAGATTTAGAGAAGTGGCCCTAAATCAAGTTTAGCCTAACTTTTCCTCCTTACATATTTTAAGTTCAGCCTAAAGGTTTCTCTGCACGTAGTGAAATATAACCTAAATGGAATTGTAAACAGAGTGTAGCCTACTCTTGTGCCAATCACCGAGTTTTGGCCAATCAGATGTGACCGACTGTTCAAACCGTGTTCAAATAAGGCAAACGCCGAGCTATAACCAATACAGCTGTTTCTGTACATCACTTCTCTTTTCTGTACATCACTTTCCTTTTTCTGTCCATAAAGCTTCTCCCACCATGTGGCTGTGTTGGAGTCTCTGAGTCTCCTCGTTCTTTGCTCAGTTAAACTTTTTAAAAATTTAATTCGGCTGAAGTTTTTTTGGTAACACGCCAAAACAAAAATAACAATCAAGGCTTTATTTATTTACTTCAATAGTGTGGGCAGAGGGCAAAATAAAAAGGTGCCAGCTCCCCAGTGTGTCATTTTTCTCTATAAAAGGAACGCGGTATGATTTGGATGGCATGTGGCACAGACAGGGAAGGGAAGGAGCTCACCTTACTGCCAAGAAGTCCTGAACAAAAGGCTCTTGTCTGTTTACAGACTCAGGTAGCTGTTGGGTGCAAGAGGACTAAAGCTAGGAGTTGAAAAGAAATTAGAGTGAAGAAAAGTGCCTTAGCTGAGATCCTTCCATGTGGAGATCCCCTGAGAGGTGCCTGAGGAATGCAGATGTGCATATATTAGTGGATTGAGGTGGGAGTGGAGGTGGGAGTCCTTCACTGCAGCTCCCTCCAGAAAACTGTAACGCACTGTCTGTCCAAGTGAGGTTTGAGGAGGGCAGCTTTCTCCCATGAGGTTTGTCAGGAAAGCTCTGTCACTGCCTATGATAGTTCCTGAAATATAACCCATTGGATTCTGGCCTGGAGCTGGACTCCACAAACATATCTAATATCATGTTAACATTTAATGAGTTTATTATATTCAAATAAGGTTATAAGAAATTTTTCAAAAATTTATCCATTTTAGTTTTAATAGTGTGCATATTAATAGATATAACCCACTTAAAGAAAACTATTTGGGATCTATAATAATTTTAAGGGTGTAAAGAGGTTCTGAGACCATGTTTTTTAGGACTACTGCCAGCAGGTTTTTATTTATTTATTTTTCCTATCTTTACCATTTTATTTCCTCTTTTTACCTTTTCATATCTGAGACCTTCCTTCTAGGATCATTTTCCTTGTTCCTGAAGTGCACCATTTATAAATTATTTTAAGAAAGGTCTCTTGATTGTAAACTCACTTACTACTTACTTGTCTGAAAATATCTTTATTTTACATGCATTTTTAAAAGGTATTTTGACTGAATATATAGTACTAGATTAATACAACTTCTCAGGTCTTTGAAGATATTATTTTAATGTCTACCAGTTTCCCTTGTTTTCAGTTTTGATCAGTGAACCAGACTTCTAATCATCATTTATTTGCAGGTAATGTGTTAGCTTTTACCCTCACATCTGCCTTTGAGAAATTTTACTTCTATTTGTCATTTAGTTATTTCACAATTGTGTGTCAAAGTTGGCATCATCTTTCTAACCTTTATTTTTTAAATTTTATGTTTTACTTTTATTCAGCATCCTGAATCTGAATATTGGTGTCTTTCATGTCTTTATTGCTTTCACATAATCTATAGTGCCTAGCTTTAAAAATCCAATTAGAGATATTTTTATCTCATCTCATTATTTTCCATGTTATTTAATATTAACCCCTCATTCATATTTTATATCTTTGTCTTTATATGTTTTATTTCTGGTAATTTTTTTCTGACATGTTTTTTATTCACTAATTTGCTATTCAACAAGGTCAAATCTGTCAAGCATAGGAAGTAAAATAATATTCTGTACTTGATAATTATTATGTCTATGTATCTCTCTGAATTTTGACCCAAATATTAATATGCTTTATGATTTTAAAAAATATTATGTCCTCATATTATTTGATTTTTTTATTGGTAGAAATTCCTTGATATTTTCATTTGAAGTTCACTTCTTTACCATATTTGTTTGTCAGGCACCTAGAAGCACCACTAATTTGGGACTATACTAAAATAAAACTTTGTGTCCTTTGAACAATGCAGGCAGTATGAATTCATAAACTAAATTCAGGTGCATGTGGACATTGGTTAGAAATTGTATGTATGCTTAGTTCAGATTATCTGCTTTACTCACAGATAATTTGAGAAAGACATATATTCCCACTGTATTTTTTTTCTTTTCTCTACAAAGTATTATCTCCTGGGGATTCCAGTTTCATGAGGGGTGGAATTGGAGGGACTTTCTAATATGGCCTGAAAGTATTGGCAGTATTCAAGCTCTGCCTCTTATATTTCAAGGTAGACACCTGTTAGAAACCAGGATTTATCCTACCAGGTATCTCCAGTGGCAGTTCCCCTCTCCTTCTGGAGTAAAGCTTTCTTAACATTTGTGTAATTGATTTTCCTGCCATTTTAACCATGGAATAAAAAAATGGAAGACATTTCATGGAGGAATATTCAGTGCATTAAACTGGCAGGAGGATTTCCTCTGAAAATTCAGTCAGCATTTGCTAAAAATTTAAGCAAGTGATCTTTCTAAATTTTAAAAGTGATTATTTTACCTAGATGAGTAAAATCTTTCAATAAATCACCTTTAGAATAAATTGAAAATTATTATACCTGGTGTCTAAGCCTATTTCTCCAGCTTAATCTCATCATATCCCAACTTATGCCTGGAGTATCAGCAAGTTAGAATGAGGCCTTTGGATTTCTCTGAGTATGGCCTAGTCTCTCAGCCCTTCATTATCATGCTTTGATAATTTCTTTGTTCCTAAACCATTTTTTCTGGAATTACACATTGTTTCTAAAACTTTTCTTCTTTTATTTCTGGTTTCCTACCATAAAATTTCTCCTCATTTATTCTATTTTTATTTCTTATCTCTGACAATGTGTTTTATTAAATATACTTTTTGGAGAAAAACCAAATACTTCAACACAATGTATATCTAGATGAAGATCTGGGTATTTATTGAGGCAACTTCAATTCTATGCAAAGGATATTTGGTTGGATTTTGTAAGCACCACTATATAATAGCCTTGGCAATATTTGATTAATATCAATCAGAAGAAAGCCTGTTTTATAAGAATAGAAACTTAAAATTTATTTTAAAACAAACAAAATAAACGGCCACGATGATATACATACAAGACGTTTGAAGGTTAACTGTTCTTACTTCAATATTCAATTAGTCAGTTTAGGCCGTCATTATTCCAACTTAGTAGTTATTTAATTTGAACTACTTGGTTTTGCAACTGAAACTACTTAACCTGAATTTATAGGTGAAACACTCTCTGTGTACACACATAATCTAAGAAACATCTTGCTAAGAGAACTGCATGACATACTAATCTTATGCAGCACGTTATTCCCTCTTTAACATGTATAGCTATTTCTGAAGCTGTCCTCAGAATTCTTCATTTTATCTGAGAAAACTATTTTCATAATAAAAACACTACTGAACTTGTTATATACATGTTAGTTTATATAAATCAGAATCAGTTCATATTTATGGCTAATATGAAGAAAATATGAATTGTTATCTGCTAAAATATTTGGACTACTTTTTTTTCAAATGACCTCAGAATACATGAAGCTGTAATAAATACAATCATGTTTGATAGATATTAGTAATTATGAAGGTAACTTCAATGACAGTAATATAATTTCTACATCAGACAGGGTCATTTTAGATTCAGAGGTAGTATGAATATTGTGGCCGCAGACTAGAGGCAGTTTCATATATCTGTGTTACATTATTGTTACTCCTCTTTCACAAGATTGAAGCTAATCTGTTCCTAAAGGCTTTTCTGTGTTCTTTATATGTGGTTCAAGGGAGATATGGATACACAAACCTGAAAAACTATCAAAAAGAATTAAAGAAAATCAGTACATTTCTTTGTTTTCTTATTATGTGCTATTATATACCGCTATATGCTATAGAAAATATGCAAAACTCAAGCATCTATTTGCTAAAGTTATTAAAAATCTATTAATCAGAGTTTGATGGTCTGATCTTAACCGATTGTGCCTTCTTAGAACTGGTAGAAAATAAATAAATAATAATTACATAAACTCCTATTGTCTGTCTAGACTAATGTTCACACCCAGCATGCTATCGTCCAATTAAAGATCACTATAGTGGTTCGTCCTGATTTTGACCAAGACGACAGGCTTCTCAAAAGGGTAGTATATGTTTTTCCTGCATGTCTTAAACAGCTCTTTCCAAAATGAATAATTCCAAATAACCTGTTATAAAAGAAAATGTCTTTAATAATTACAGATTTTTCTCCTAAATGTGAGAATTTTAACTATCCTTTTCAGTTGCCTTTTATTAAATACCTACTGATTTTAAGCGTTGTTGAAGTGATTTCTTAAGTAATGATAATGTTTACAGCAATACAAAATAATTTGTTAGCCGCCTGAACAGCTCAAAGTTTAAGATGTAATGACAACACAAATTAAATATCATGAATAAAAGATAATCAAGCATTATGATTTTAGAAAATATCTCATTTTCATTTCTCCTCAAATAACATTTTATTTTCGAATGCCTTATTTTTAAAAAGATGCCTAAAGTATTCATTTTCTATGTATTTTCACAAAATATTCACTAAATGCTAGCTATCTTTCTGGAGTAATTTCATGTTTTAAATCCATTTTTGAGTTGTGTTATTTCTTATACTGCATTTATTCCAAAAGATGGCACAGATTGTTTTTTCACTCTAAGCTGCATGACGGATAGCATTTTATTTGATATATTCTATTTCTTTTATTATACAATGCACATATAAATAAACAAACTAAAAAAATTTTACATAGCTTGCCAGAGAGCGAGAGTCCACACAACCATAAAGTTGTTTTTTTGCAATTCTTCATTGAATGTTTTTGGATGGTATCCCAGAATCGGTATAGGGAAGAAATGCTGAGGGATGCTCTCTAAAAGGCTTTCAGGCTAATGATGGAACAGAACTGAGGGAATCCTCCTCAGGTAAGCTGTACTGCTACCTGAAGAAGACAAGGGAAGGACCACAGTCAGAAAACCTAAAACAGGGCAGGAGGTTATAAACAATATCTCTGGAGTCTCAGAAAGTGGAGACTGAGAATGGAGAGCAAATAAAACTCTACAACAACACAAATACAAAAAGCAGGGCAGTATGTAAAGGAGCAGTTTCCCACATTTCTGAAAACTTGCTACTCGACTTGGAAGAACAAGCAGAAATTCAGAATCTTGTCAGAGCTCAGATTCCAAACCCTGCTAAAAGAAAAGTTCTGACCCCATCCTTAAAATACTTCAAGAGATTGTGAGCTGATTCTAACTTAAGCTTAAAAAACAAAAACAAAAACAAAAAAACAAAAACAACACAGAATCCAGTAGACTACTAATATATTTACTCATCCTCCATTCTGTCAGCCTATATAAGAAAGGGCAATAGGTAAATATTATTTACTTCAGTCTTTGCTGTTCTTTTATGCGATAATTACAGTATGTAGTCAAAAATCATAGTGAACATACTAATAATCAAGAAAGCATGTACCATACCAAAAAGCAGTGATAATTATTAGAAGTATATCCAGATATGGCCTAAATATTAGGATTATCACATCAAATTTAAGTTAACTATAACTTAAAAATAATTTTGTGGAAAAGATGGAAAGAATTAATGA
The DNA here is from genome assembly GCF_028885655.2 of Pongo abelii. Classification (NCBI taxonomy): domain Eukaryota; kingdom Metazoa; phylum Chordata; class Mammalia; order Primates; family Hominidae; genus Pongo; species Pongo abelii. The sequence continues at coordinate 123,211,862 of NC_071991.2, forward strand.
ATGGAGAGATGGGGCTTTTAGCTGAGACATGGGAACTATACAGAAGAACTAATAGAAATGCTAGATATTAAGATCAGATATGTATAATTTATTTAATGAGCTTCAGATAGGACTGTATAAGGAAGAGGAATATATCCTTGAAGAGAAAGTTTACAAACAAAAATATAAATAGAAAAGGAAAAGAGGAAACAGAGAATCCAAGATATGTAAAAACGTATCAATCTAACATATGTGCAATTAAATCCCAAAGGAAGAAAAGCAAGACAATAAAGAAGAAGAAATATTTAAAAGATAATGGCAAAAGAACTTAACAAAATTGATGAAAATATATCAACCCAGAGATCTAATAAGTTTACTGAATGCTCCAAGCAGGATAAATGCATAAATACAAAATACATGTGCACACACATACATATACACACATCACAGACAAGCTGCTAAAAATTAAAGATAAAGTCATCTTGAAAGAAGTCAGGGAGAAAAAAATCTCTTATGTACAGGAGAAAAATGATACCCATAAAGAATTCTTACCCCAAATAATCAATGATTTTGTCATCACTTTAAGGTACTAAAAGATAAAATACAACTCTGGACCTGAAATTCCGTATTTTGTAAATAACCTTCACAAATACATTTTCAGAAAAAGCTAACAGATTTTGACTCGCAAAGACTTGTGCTATAAAAAATGCTCAAAAAGTACTTTAGTTGAAGCAAAATTACAGAATTTCAAATGAGTGAGATTGATTAATATGCATAGGAAATAGAAAATAATTTGGAATTTGCAGAAATACCTATATTCCTTAATTACTTTAGAAGATTAATAAGTGGTTAAAGCAAGAATAATAGCAGTGTAACGTGTTTAAGTCATACATAAAAAAACCAATAGAACAATATGAACATAAAAACTGAGTAAAAGTTGTATACTGTCTATGAAGTTACATGATATTGTTTGCAGCTATAGTGTTAAAAGATAAAAATGCGTATTATAATATTTGTAGAAACCATTAAAAATTACAAAAGAGATGTAGCTAAAATGGTAATATAGGAAATAAAATATACAAACCTCGAATATGTACAATTCACTCAAAAGGGGGTAGAAGAAACAAAATCAGATTGCTAATTATAAAACAAATGTCCAAATGAGAAATTCCTTGTATGAGGCCAAAATAACACTTTCTATCAAAACATGAAAAATATTACAAGGAAAAAATCATAACATATTATTCTTCAACACAGATACAAAATTTCTTAACAAAGTATTGGCAAATCAAATTTAGCACTATATAAAATAAATAATAAATAAGTCCTGTTGTCCCAGAAATACAAGTTTAGTCTAAGTAACAAAAAGTAATAAATGTAATCATTGAATTGTCAGAATAAATGAAAAAATTACATAATTATCTCAATAATGCCTAAAAAATCGAAAAGTCAAAATAATGTAAAAAACAATGACAAAACATTCAGCAAAGTTGAAATACAAGCATACTTCTGAAATCAGATAATGGGTATCTACGAAAACCTACAGTAAACAATGCCCTTAAAGCTAGATCACTAAACACTTTTAAGATCAAGGATATGGCAACGATGTCTGCTCTTGATGCTTCTATTTAATATTTTAGCAAATGCAATAAAGCAAAATACACAAAAACACTATAAATATTAAATGACAAGAAGTAACTCTTTTCATTCACAGAAAATATTATTGTAATGTTTAAAATAAAAATTTTCTGCACACAAACTACTAAAATGTATAAGGGAATTTAATAAACTTACAGGATAGTCTACACACCAATTAATTTCATTTGTATATAATTGTAATAAAAAGTGCCCAAACAAAATGTTTTAATTGTAAAATACAGTAGCATAAAAATACATATCTGGAAATATTTTTGAATATGCCATACTTCTCATGTGAAACCTACAAATTATTTCTGTGAGGAATTAATGATGATTTAAATAAATGAAAGATCCACCATGTCTATAAATATGAAAATATCATATTATTACTGTGACTGTTCTTCATAAATTGATATGTAGATTCTAGTCAGATTCCTTACCAAATTCCCAAGCAATTATTTAAAAAATATGGAGAAGATATTTCTAAAATTGATGTGGAGGTAATGAGGATACAGAATAGGTAATTCAGTCTTTAAAAAGATCAAAGTTAAAGGTCTTAATTACTTGATTTCAAGGGTTACTATAAAACTACAGAAAGAAGAGAGCATGGTAATAGTGTATAGAACTAAATAAATGGAATTAAGTAGAGTGTTCAGAAATAGACCTTCATATATTTAATAAACTGATTTTGACAAAAATGCCAAGTAAATACAATAGAGGAAAAATATTTTCACAAATGTTGAAATAATCGGGTATCCATATAAAAAACAAATGAAATTCACTTATCCATAACCCTTCCAGAAATCCACATAACCAGGATAATAAAGCTTCAGAAGAAAACATAGAAGTGTATTTTCTTGAATAGAAAATAAAAAGCACAAACTATGAAACAAAATAATAAAATGAGTAGACAAGCAGATACTGGAGGAAATATATTACAACACATATTTGTGACCAAAAGCTTTTATCCAATATATGTAATAAATAGTATGCAAATTAATGATAAAATGATTAACAACTCAGTATAAAATGGGTTGAAGGCCTGAACACTCTTTTGACAAATTAATGTATGCAAATGGCCTATAAACACATGCAAAGATGTTCAACATAAATGGTCAATATGTAAATCTAAACTGAATCCACAATGAAATATCAGTTCACTCTCACCAGAATGGCTGAACCAAAAAATATGACAAAGCAAAATGTTGGTGAGCCTAAGTATTCTCTGACCTATTAATTGTAGGCGAGAGTATAAAATTCCTTAGTCACTTTGAGAAATTGCAAAGCAATTTCTTATAAATTAAATGTATACCTACTATTTAACACAGTGTTTTAATTCCTAGGTAGTTACATAAACAAAATCATTGAATAGACTTAGAAAATAATGTAGAACCCTTCTTCGTGATTTACGATATGCAATACATAAACTATCCAAATGACGAACACCAGAAGCATAGACAAGCAAGTCATGGTATGTATCCATCCAGTGACACACTATTAAGCAACAACAAACAATAAACAATAATAATTGCATACAACCTCACTTATGTAAATATGCAAAATATCAGCGGTGGATCTCAACTATGTATAATCATCATGAATTGATCTTGAAAATGTTATGGTAAGAGAAAAAGCCAGACAAAAATGAATAGTGTACTTACTGCATGAATCCAAACTGAAAATTTATCTATGATGATTGAAAACAGTTGCCAACATGGAGAGAAACTGACTGGAAAGAGGCACTGTAGGACTTTCTGTGGAAAGAGAATAGAAATACACAACTTGTTTGGGGTGATGGTTTACAGGCCTGTAAAAACTCATCTAAATGACCACTTAAAATTTCTGCATTTTTTCAGCAATAATTCAAAGAAAAATCTTAGTTTTAAATACATAAAACTGTACAAATGTTAAAAAATATATGTCTATAGGTAATAGAAAGTTTTCAGTCTGGTTATGCTTATATGTTGGGTGAAATGTCAGCAATAATAACAAAATACCTTCTTTGAAAATTTCGGTTTTCTTATCTGATATGCAACAAAAATTCTTGCAACAGAGTACTGAAATGATTATTTGAATACAAACAAGGATAAAGACTCTTTCTTCACTGAATTGCCCCTGAAATCAATATTTGTAAAATACTTCTCATTATATTATCTCTTTTTTGAATAAAACCTGTTTTAAAAGTACACGTATTTTTATACACTATTAAATTTTCATGGTTAGTTACCCTCCAAAAACTCAATGATTATTTTTTTCAACTGATAACTGAGAGAGCGTGGAAACAAGAACTCCTCTGGTTATTAATTGCAAAGCAATGTGGTTTTCCCAACAGGGTATATTTTCTAAGTAGTACTCTACCATCTGCAACCCTTAGGCAATAAATTCTGAAGATGGATGTAACAGCAGCTTGAAAGCAGGACTTTTCAAACTGAGAGATGTTAATATTCTTTCCAGTCTTCTGGTATTTGTGTAGTAAGGCTATATTATTTTATGTATAAAATGCTTTAATCTCCAGGTAATTATATTTTAGTCCTGATGCTTGAAATCATAATGAACCTAAAACCTAAGATTTTGACAAAGTCGCATGCTATTTTGCTAACAAGTAGCTCGGTGGTTTTAAACCTTGCCTGACTATTATAATCAGCTGGGGTTAAAAAAAGAAAAAAGGTCTTGCCAGGAATTCATCCCAGAACAATTTAATTATAAACTTAGGAAGTCATGCAAAGGCATTAGTAATTTTTAAAACCTTACCAGTTGATTTTAATATGCAGGCAGGATGTGGAGTCACTGATAAATACTAAATGTTGATGCCTATACATATCATCAGAGGAAATAAGTGGGGAGCAGACAGGTGGGAATAAAAGTTGTGTTGTCACTAAATCCTGCACTCCTGGGAGCAATAATCAGATGGCAGAGAGCTATGATTGGCAGCCTAGAAGAATATGGGTTATACTGAGTGACAGAAAAGATGAAAGCTGCAGATTGTAATAGTTGCCTGCAACTTATTGTACAAGCTATTTTTATTAGTGAATTTGTTATTCTACACAAAGTGAAATTTAGGACATAAGAAAGGCCTAAAGTAGTGGTTTTCATGTGCATAAAAATGACCTCTCATTCGTTATAAAATGAGGTTTGGTTGAAGTTGTTCTTTGGTAGGGCTCAAGAATCTGCATTTTTAATCAAAGTTATTCTGATGCAGCTTGACCACAGCATATGTGTATATAAGTAATGATCTAAAGGATGATGATGCCCTACACAGAATAAATTGTGTGATTTATAAAAAGGGAAGCAGTATCATAAAAGGAAGAATGTGACACAGGAAAAATGAATTAAATGAATTAAAACTACTATTTGGTCATTGTTTGGATCATGGAGACAGATCTTTCATAGCTTGGAGCTGTCTTTGTGATAGTGAGTGAGTTTTCATGAGATCTGGTCATTTAAGTGTGTGGCAACTTTTCCAAAACTATCTGTTTTGCTTCTGCTCTGGCCCTGTGGCATACCTGCTCCCCTTCACTTTCTGTCATGATTGTAAGCCTCCTAAGTCCTCTGCAGAAGCTGAGCAGTTGACAGCACTGTTTACTGTAAAGCCAGTGGAACAATGAGCTAATTTTATTTATAAATTATCCAGTATCAGATATTTCTTTATAGCAATGCAAGAATAGCATAATAGAAAATTGGTACCAGGAATGGGGTGTTGCTATAAAGATACCTGAAAATGTGGAAGAAGCTTTGGAACTGAGTAGCGAGCAAAGATTGGAAGAGTTTGGAGGGCTGAGATGTAGACAGGAAGACGAATGAAAGTTTTAAACTTCTAAAGACTTCTTAAGTGGTTGTGACCAAACTGCTGATAGTGATACGGACAATGAAAGGCTAATAAGGTGTTGGGTGGAAATAAGGAAATAAGGAAATAGGAACTGGAGCAAAAATCACACATGTTATGTCTTAGGAAAGAACTTGGCTACATTGTGTCCATATTCTAGGGCTCTGTGCAAGTTTGAACTTCAGAGTGATATTTAGGGTATCTGGCAAAATAAATTTCTAAGCAGCAAAGCATTCAATACTTGGCCTGACTGCTCCTAGCAGCCTATACTCAGATGCAGGAGTAAGGAAATGATTTGAAGTTGGAATTTATATTCAAACAGGAAGCAAAGAGTAAAACTTTGGAAAATTTGCAGCCTGACCATGTGGCAGAGAAAGAAAAAGCTTTTTCAGGAGAGGAATTCAAGCAGGCTGTGGAGCAACTACTTGCTAGAAATATTTGCATAACTGAAAGGGAGCCAAATGCTAATATCCAGAACAATGAAGAAAAGGTCTCAAAGGCATTTCAGAGACCATTGCAGCAGCCCCTCCCAACACAGGCCCAAAGGGTGAGAATGGAAGAGTGGTTTAATGGGTCAGGGCAAGGGCCCCATTTGCTCTGTGCAGCCTCGGGACACTGTGTCCCACATTCCAGCAGCTTCAGCTCTGGGTATAAGGGGCCCAGGTACAGCTCAGGCTGCCACTGTGGAGAATGTAAGCCCTAAGCCTTGGCAGCTTACATGTTGTGTTAATCCTGCAGGTGCACAGAGTGAAAGAGTGGTGCATTCTAAAGAAATGCCTGGGTGTCCAAGGCAGAAGCCTGCAGCAGGGGCAGAGCCCTCACAGAGAACCTCTACAAGGCCAATGCAAAGGGGAAATGTCAGGTAGTAGGTCTCCACTGGGGCACTGCCTAGTGGAGCTGTGAGAATGGGGCCACCGTCCTTTAGACCTGAGAATGGTAGAGCCATCAACAGCTTGCACCTTGTGCCTGGAAAAGCCACAGGCACTTAAATCCAATCATGAGAGCAGCCTCAAAGGCAGCAAGCACTCTGCAAAGCCAAGGTAGTGGAGCTGCCCAAGGACTTGAGAGCCTGCCGCTTGCAGCAGTGTGCCTGGATGTGGGACATGGAGACAAAGGAGATTATTTTGGAGCTTTATGATTTAATGACTGACTGCCCTGTTGGGTTTTGAATTTACACAGGGCCCGTAGCCCCTTTTTTGGCTGATTTCTCCTTTTTAGAATGGGGATGTTTACCCAATGCCTATACCCCAAATGTATCTTGGTAAATAACATATGCTAGAAGTAAATTAATTAATTTTGACTCATTTGATTTAATTCATGTCTTCATTCAATTGAATATTTGTTTTGTCTCCCTTCCATGCCAATAGTGGCCAAATGTGGTTGCAATCAGAATCACCTGGGGAATGTTTTTGTAAAAACTGATATTTGGATCTCACATTTAGGGATATACCAGGGCAAAGCCTGGGAAGTGGGAAGTTTTTAAAACATCCTCAGGTAAATATTAACATGAAGCAAATTTTGAGAGCAACTGCTTTATGTTCAAGTAAATTGGGCTATTAACATTATTCAACAAATTGAGAATTATGTGTTAAGAATTGTTCTAAAGAATTTGAAATACTAAATGAGCCTTGGTTTCATAATATTTCAGCATATTGTCAAATTACTCTAATATGGATAAGCTGAATATTTCTTAGAGAAACTAAAACAGTAATTTAACACAGTACTACAAAATTATAGTTAGTATTGTTGTAATTTTGCTCATTGCATCCTTTTTCCCACTTTTTCTCTAGCCAAGAAAGTAAGTCCCTCTCTAGCCAATATTGAAGCATATGTTTGTTTTATTTTACAGCAGAAGTATACTGATTTACCTAAAACTTCTTTAGAAAAGTATATCATAAAATATTTCAGAGCCATTCACAAATCTAAAGTTCTGTGTAAGTGATAAATAATAATCACCTTGTGTTTGATTCCATTCTCATTGATCATATTGCAGTCCTATTAAGATCTTTTGACTCCAGAGCCTATTCACCTGCCAAATATTTCAATAAAAGACACTGCTAAGGGAGTATAACTGCACATAATCATGCTATTTCATTTTAGATCTATGGCCATAAAAAATATTTTGCTCCTGCAAAATGACAGAAATAATAGTATTATTAATCTAAATTAAAAGGTAATATATTTTCTCTGTTTTGTGATGTTTTAAAAATAAATAAAAACTAGAATATATTTATTTTAAACTTACTTTAAAAAATATTTTGGTATGACTTTACTGTGTACATTTGATATGGGATAAATAAAAAAGTATATGGTTTGGGTTATAGTAGTACTCCTTATCCATGAGGGATGTATTCCAAGACCCCCAGAGAATTCATGAAAGCATGGATAGTACCAAACTCTAAATATACTAATTTTGTATAACTTATGATAGAATTTAATGTATAAATTAGGCACAATAAGAGATTAACAACTGTAACTGATAATAAAATAGAATAATTACAATAATATACTGTAATAAAAATTATGTGAATGTAGCCTGTCTCTCTCTTTCTCAAAATGTCTTGTTTTATTTTCACCTTCCTTGAGATGGTCTGAGATGATATAATGCCTACGAAATTAGATGAAATGAGGTGAATGATGTAGGCATTGGGATGTAGTGTTATCTACTACTGACTCCATATCCCTGAATCTGTGTAACCATCCCTTACTTGCAGTAAATGGCATGGTGTCACTTGTTTCAGGGGATCCCTTGCTAAATTCTTTCTATAGGCTCAATGCTTTCTGGTGCAACACATTGCCATAAATCAGAACATGTTTCTGTTTATGTCTTCCACCCACACATGCAATGCCTTTTCCATCTTAACTAAGCACTTACCACACACTATTGCTGTAACTGTTGCAGTTTGAGGTGTGACAGGAAAACTAGCACAAATATCTCTTTTATGATTTCATGGATAGAGGATTTGCTCTTACTGTAGATCTTAGAAATCTACAGCACACAATGATTTTTCCCTTCACCTTTCATTTAAAGAAAGCACTTTGTGGCTTCTCTTTGGCATATCCCAATTGCCAGCATCACTGGTGTTGTACTTTGAGGCCATTCTTAAGCAAAATAAGGGTTACTAGAGCACAAGTACTTCAGTACTGAGACAGTCAATCTGATAACCAAGATGGCTCTTAACTAGAAGCAGGGAGTGTAGACAGTGTGGAGATTCCAGGCAAAGAGATGATTCACATCCTGGCCAGGAGGAAGCAGAACAGCAGGAGATTTCATAATTCTACCCAGAATGATGCACAATTTAAAACTTGTGAATTGTATACTTCTGAAATTTTATGTTTAATATTTTCAGACCACGGTTGACTGGTTAACTGAAACTGCAGGAAGCAAAATCGTGGATAAGAGGGGACTACCGTGTGTGCCATTTTCCCACATTTTAAAGACTGGTATTAAATGATTTTATAAAATATTGCTATGAGTTATTAAAAAATCAAAAAAGTAAAATTCAAGCAAAATCATAACTAAAACCTAAAAACGCCTGTGATAGTTAATTTTAGGTGTCAATTTGACTAGATTAGGGAATACCTACAAAACTGATAAAGCATTACTTCCATGTGTGTCTGAAAGTGTTTCCAGATGAAGTAGGCCTGTGAGTCAGTGGACTGAAAGAGTGGGGAAGATCTGTCCTCCATGCAGGCAGGCACCATTTAATCAGCTGGGGGCTTGGGTACAACAAAATAGCCGGGGGGGGGGTGGTTCTTTTCTTTCTCTCCTGAAGCTGGGGCATGCTCCTCCTCCTGCCCTTGTGCATTAGGGCATAGGGCTCTACAGCTTCCTCAGCTTCCATAATAATGGAAGCCAATTTCCCTAATAAATGCTCTATCTATCTATCTATCTATCATCTAACATCTATCCCTTATTGGTTCTTTCTCCCTGGAGAACCCTGATAACATAGTGCCTAACATATTTATTCATTAGCTGAATAAAAGCTGAAGAAAGGCAACTCTTTCATCCTGGGTAACATATGGAGATGCCATCACTAAAAAAACAAAACAAAATTGCAAGGCATGGTGGCGCAGGCTTGTAGTCTTAGCCACTTGGGAGGCAAAGGTAGGACGATTGCTTGAGCCCAGGAAATTTGGTGCTGCAGTGAGCTAGACCGCACCACTGCATTTTAGCCTGGGTGACAGAACAAGACCCTGCCTCTTCGAAAAAGAAAAAGTGGGCAGGTGGGTAGGGCATGATGGCTCATGCCTGTAATTCCAACATTTCAATAGTCAAGGCAAGTGGATTGCTTGAGCTCTGGAGTTCCAGACCAGCCTGAGCAACATGGCAAAACCCTGTCCCTACACAAAATAGAAAAATTAGCCAGACATGGTTGCCCATACCTGTAGTCCCAGCTACTTGGGAGACAGAGGTGGAAGGACTGCTTGAACCTGCGAAGTCGAGGTTGCAGTGAGCCAAGATGGCACTACTGTACTCCAGCCTGGGCAACAGAGTGAGACTCTGTCTCAAAAAAAAGAGAAAAGACAAGAAAAAACTCTTAATATAAGATGGAAAATTTATTGGAAATTTTTAGTTACTAAAACTGTGGGGTTTGCATTTATATCCTTTCCCAAATAAAAATATTTTAAATGATATGCAACATACATGGAAGACAATAGTAAACTACATTATAACTTGTCACAAAGCTGGAAATAGGTAATTTTACATGTATGTCATAAGCAATAGGTTGGTTATTACAGATACTATTGTAGTTAATGTTAGGTGTCAATTTGACTGGATTGAGGAATGCTTACATGGCTGGTGAAGCACTTTTTCTGGGTGTGTCTTACCAGGGTGTTTCCAGAGGATACTGATATATGAGTCAGTGGACACAGAGAGGAAGACCTGTCCTCAAGATGCGCAGTCACCATCCATCCTGCTGGGGGCCTGGCTGGGACAAACAAGCAGAAGAGGGATTTTCTGTCTCTCCTCTCTCTCCTCTCTCTCTCTCTCTCTTCCTTCTGAAGTGGGATGCCTTCCTTCTGAAGTGGGATGCCGTTTTTCCTCCTGCCTTTGGACATCAGACTCCAGGTTCTTTGGTTTTTGGACTCTGGGACTTGCAGCAGAGTCCTCCCGGGAGCTCTCAGGCTTTTGGCCTCAGACTAGGGGCTGCACTATTGGCTTACCTGGTTCTCTGGCTTCCAGACTGAACCACACTATTGACTTCTCTGGTTCTCCAACTTGCAGACAGCCTATTCCAGGACTTCATCTCTGTGATAGTGTACATGAATTTCCCCTTACAAATCCCCTCTTATATATCCTAGTGGTTCTGTCTTTCTTGGAGAACGCTAATACAAATTTATACCATAAACCTCCTAAGGTAACATAATTGTAATACTCCTGTATAGTCACTCTAAAAATGTATAATACTGTCAAGAAACTTTAAAATACATACTAATAAAAAGCCTCTAATAAAGAATAATAATATTAGAACCGGCTAACTCAGAAATTTAAAAGTTATATGTTTTTTTTGGCTTACTAAAATTTTTTCGCTGTTTTCAAAATTTGTTCAGAGCAAATACTGCTTCCAAACAGCACCTCCCTATTTCACACATTTAATTTACTTTCTCCCTAATAGAGATCTTTTATAAATATCTAAACTATCCACATAAAATATAGTTGAAATGAAACTAGATAAAATGTTGCTGTCATTTAAAAAAACTCAAGTTTTTGAGCATCCAAACAAAATTAAAATAAAAATGTCATAGTACAAATTATAAATAAATCAAAACAATTATGTGTATAACAGGAAAACAAAGTAGTGAGACATTAAACCAAAGCTAGCTTTATAGCATGTCCTACGTATTTAAGTACTATACCATTTAATATGAATAATTTTATTTAAATATATAAACGGTATAATTATCCATTACTTCAGTATATTCATTTTTTATTGTCTTTCATTTAAGTAAAACACGGTTCTAATAATTTTTGAAAAATTGCAAATATCATGCTTTTTTTTTTTTTTTTTTTTTTTTTTTAAGACAGTCTCACTCTGTCACCCGGGCTGGAGTGCAGTGGCACAGTCTGGGCTCACTGCAACCTCTGCCTCCCAGGATCAAGTGATTCTCCTGCCTCAGCCTCCTGAGTAGCTGGGGTTACAGGCACATTTCACCACACACTCATGCCTCTATTTTTATGAAGCCACGATTGTAGATACAATTTTTGAATTACGTTTAATTTACATTTTGATCCTAAATATTTTCACTGTAATATCAAGTTTTGTTTCCTGGTACCTTCCCCCCAGTAAGGTTAAAAACTTTTTAAAGTAATGTATAATACTGAGGCAATGAGAGCAGCAGACTGGCAAAGAGAAAAAAGGAAGAGCAGTTCTGAACTTTATATACCTCAATTAGTGGAATATTTCTAGGAGCTGTTTGCTCTCATTTTAAACAAATGTCTAACACCTTTCCTGCACGGGCACATCCTCTCCTCACTCATTGTTCTTTCTTCAGCGATAAAAGTGACTAAACTGAAAAAAAAAAAATTTCCCCTTCAGGAAGCTGTTGTAATGTCTATTTCAAGGCGGACCACCCCTCCCCAGTGGCCTTGACAGTGCTCACAGCAGGATTATAAGGGGGGGGTCCATGGGACCTTATAGAATCCGTTACCTCTTTGCCATAAAAACAACTTAAAATTGCCAGGAAATGATCCAAAGAGGCGGGTAATAACTACAACTAATGGCTCATCTCCTGAGAGACTTGCAGGGGTAACTGCTTTGTGCTTTACATCTCTGTAGTCTTGTGACCTTCAAACACCAGCAGAAATCTCGGCATCCCACATCATTACTATTTACCTAAGCCTTTATACTGATTTAATTATGATCACAACATGCCATACCAATCTGACTCCAAAGCTCTTAAAATCTACCTCTGAGATTCAGTTTTCTTTAGCAATTCTAGAATTCAAATTCTGGAATTTATAATTCTCCCTAAATTCTAACCCTCTTCTCTTGATATTTTTTAGTGACTCTAATCCCCAAGTAAATGATTAATCTAACACTCTGGGTTTAACCATCTCACTTCCAACAGTAATTATCTTTACCCCAATTCAGCTACCCATTCTACTGACCATAGCCTAGACCATAGCCTAGACTCCATCATTACCAGTAGTAGCAACCCTCCAATGTCTTGACTTCAAGGATCCCACCATACTATCATGACATGCAGTCTTTCTGGCTCATTCCATCTAGTACCCCAAAGCCAACCCAGTTTTATCTCAGTGGGATTATCAACCTATTGATTTAGCTTAGTTATCTATTACTGACATACGCATTATCTATTATTTTCCTTATGTGCTTATCGGCCTTTTAATCCAGCGTAGATTCCTGACTCATTATTGTCATTTTATTGCACACTGTATGAACTTCTTGGCCCAATTTTTCCTCAGTGCTACTTTCCTAGTTAAAATTCAGCCCAACTTAATCCCAACTGAAACTCAGACAGCTGGTCCTATCTGTAGAAAATTATATAATCATGGTGCTAGTTATCATTGTAATTTTTAATGTAAAACTCAAGTTGCCCTTCAGCACTGTTAGTCATTCACAATATTTTCCTAGCCATTCATTCTCCAATTATCCAAGAATATTGCTTCACAGCATCTCTCTCCCCATACTTAGATTATTTCAGAGAGTAAAGAGAAACAAAAAGTACTGTTCTCTTCATTCCATATCAACCTGTATCTCTATTATTACATAAAAACTGAGATTTACATTCCTATTAAAATGGATAAAATGTGCTTATTCCTAAGGGCAGTGATTCACCTTAGAACAACTTTTATTCTTGCCTACTCAAGGACTCTGCTCCTGTGAATATACTGTCTCTCTCAGACTTGCTGAATACACACACACACACACACACACACACACAGAGAGAGAGAGAGAGAGAGAGAAAGAGAGAGAGGGAGAGAATCCTGTAATAGTTTTAATCCTAAAGAAACACATTGAAAAAACAGTCTCACTCCTTGACTTTCTTCCCACTATGGTCCCATATATACACTCCTCTTCCAAATGGAATGCTATGCAATAGCTTTCTATACACACTTTCTATACTTTTTCAGTAACCGTTCTCACTTGAACTCATTCCAGTTAGGTTTTAGACCCACCCAGGCCACTGAGACTGTTCTTATCAAGGTCATAAAGAAATTGTATCTTGCCAAAACCAATAATCAATTTCAGACTGCATCCAATACTTAACTCTCAGAAGCATTTGATATAGTCAACCATTCCTTTTCGGAAACCATTTCTTCACTTGGCTTCCAGAACATTACATTTAGCTGGTTTTATTCTTACTTTACTAACAGTGCCTCTTTCTATCAAAGTCAGAGCCATAGTGCTTTCAGGAAATCTAATGAAATTTATGAATTTCTTTAGAATATTTTTAAATGCGTAGGTTTACCAAGGAAAAATTCATATCAATACTAGTTTCCAAAGATGTACTTTTAAACCTTTGGTGTGCTAGTAGATATGCCTCTTTATGAATGCATTAAATAAGAAGATCTAGCAGTGGGTCTACTAACTATTTTGAACTTGTGATAAGCATAAATGTCTTAAGTATCATAATAATTAAGAACAGCAATGTGATATGAAGTTATCAGTGATTACTATTGATGAAGTCATAGAATTGCTAACATTACTACAGTCTTTGCTTATACTTGTATTTGAAAAAATTGCTACATCACAATTAATGATTTGTAAAAATAAAGAGGTAATGTTTCGCCTGCCTAAATTTATTAACACCCTAAATACTCTCCCCATATCCCTTTGTTAAGAACTTCTACTCTAAACATTGGCATGGCCCAGAATTTGACCCACCAACTTTTATTATTATTTTTCTGCTGAAACTTATTTTCTAGGATACCTCCATCAGTTTCATGGTTTCCATTACTGTTCATTTGCTTCAGTTGCTTACAATTACATCTCTAGTTTAAACTTCATTGTGAGTTTCAGATTTATCCAGCAAACTTGCTACTTGATCTTGACTCTTGGATAATGCATCAGCATCTCAAAATGAACAAATCAAAAATACTTCTTGATTTCTCATACTTTCTAAAATCTACTATGACCCTAGCATTTTCTGTCTCAGTAAATTGTACCATCATGTGTCCAGTATGTGTCTCCCTCTTCTCCACCTTCTAATAATTTGAAACATTTACCTATACTTGAAGCATAATATAGTATCATATCATGTTGTATAATGTAATATAATATATTCCTCTTCTTAAATCTCAACCACATCTTTATCTATTTTGGCCTAACTTCCAGCCCCACAAAATCGCAAGTATCTCCATATTTTTAAATCTAATGGACATACTTTAATGCTCATTTTCATTGACTTCTGTGAATTACTTGATACTGTTTACCACTCACTCATTTAAAAAATATGTTCCCCTTTAATCTTATGTCACAACAATAGCCTAATTTACCCCCAACCTTTCCAGCTGTTTCTTCTCGGTTTGATTTGCAGACCTTTCTTTCCTTACTTGACCGTCAAATATCTGAATACTTCAAGTCTTGGTCTTCGGCTCTCTTCTTTTCTTGTTCTATAACCCTACACAATGTCATTCACATACAACCATAAGGTTACTACATACACATAGATTGCTCATAAAGATTTATCCACACTCCTCCTTGAAGGTTCTGGGAATATAAAGGTGAACAAAACATAGTAGTAACAGCCTATTAATGCCCATATGTTATATTCCTATTATTGTGTAACAAATGATCCCAAGGATCCAATATCTAACAACTCATGTGGGTTGGAAATCCAGGATCCTCTTAGCTAGATGTGTCTGACTCAAAAGTCTCTCATGGATCGGGCGCCATGGCTCACGCCTGTAATCCCAGCACTTTGGGAGGCCGAGGTGGGCGGATCACGAGGTCAGGAGATCCAAACCATCCTGGCTAACACGGTGAAACCCGTCTCTACTAAAAATACAAAAATATTTAGCCAGGCGTGGTGGCGGGTGCCTGCAGTCCCAGCTACTCGGAAGGCTGAGGCAGAAGAATGGCGTGAACCCGGGAGGCGGAGCTTGCAGTGAACCGAGATCCCGCCACTGCACTCCAGCCTGGGAGACAGAGCGAGACTCCGTCAAAAAAAAAAAGTCTCTCATGAGGTTGCAGTCAGGCTACCAACTGGGGCTGCAATCTCATCTGAAAGCATCATTGAATGAGGGTGCATTTCTGGGGAAATACCTGTTTCTAAGTTCACACATGTTGGCAAGCCTCAGTCCCTCAATGGATATTAAATGGAAACTTCGTGCTTTACAGTATGGTCCTCATGATTTGACAGTGTGAGTGATTTTGTGTGTGTGTGTGTGTGTGTGTGTGTGTGTGTGTGTGTGTGTGTGTGTGTGAAAGAGAGAGAGAGAGAATGTGCAGAAGCTGCGGTCTTTATAACCAAATCTTTGAAGTAACATACCATCACATTTACCCTATGTTATTAGTCACACAGAACAGCAGCTCTGGTACAATGTGGATCCCATTTGTAAGAATCACTGGAGTCCATCTGGGAGGCTGGCTACTATAGTCGACTAAACATCTCTGAGCTATCTCAAACATACCTCATATTTAATATTTCCCAAATAGAATTCAGAATCTGATTCCATGCCTTCCAAACTTATTCTTATTCTAATGCTCCCTATCTTAATGAATTGTATTATTACTCAGTTTATTAAACAATCTCTGACTTCTATCAGTCACCTTGATACTTTTCTTTCCTTCTCATTCTTATAATCAATCTGTAATTCAAATCCTGGCAAGTTTACAGTCTAAATATATTTCAAACTCATCTACTTCTTTCCACCTCTACAGATATCAGTCTGGAGCAAGGCACCATGGACCATTACAAGAGCATTCCATCCACCTTTATATAGCAGTTTAGGTTCTTCTCCAGTCTGTTCATCACAATGCAGATCTAATTATATTACCCTTTTCCTAATAGCATGAAAACAAGACTCTTTATATCCCTTCAAGAATCTGCACAGTCTGATACGTGCCTATTTACTAACATTATATCACATAGAGTCACCTTTACTGGCTTGTTTTCCTACCACAAGGACATTATTTCAGTTCAAAGTTATTTCCATATTTATTTTGGTAAAGAAATTTTACATGCATTTTGCTTTTCCTCTTAGAAATATCCTTCTCTTCATACATTGCAAACTTAACTTCTATTCATTTTTCAGCTTTCCTTGATATTTTAGTAGAAATACCCTTCCTCAATCTAATCTCATAATAGCTTATGAACATTTTTATGATGGTAGTTATGATATTATTTATTATTTTATTACTGTCATATCTTCAAGAGGAAGCATTCTGCCTGACTTTGAATCCATTGATTTCCCCAGTGCCTTTCAAAAGATTGATGTGTATTACTTTGTTAGATAAATGGATGTTGCGGTTTTGACATAACTTTTTAGTCTTCTAGTCTTCTTGTAATTGAAAAAAAAAAAGGCAAAGCCAACTAGTGGTACACTTGTTCTATTGAATACTGTATTAGAAACATTAGAATAGCATGAATTCATGAAATGAGGTTCAATTAAATTAAGCTGTCATAAACTTTTCAACTATTTGTCCTGATTCACACAGTTGACTACTTATCACACTTCTTCCTGCCTTCTAATTCAGATATCATGAAATGTTAGAATGACTTATAATCCGCCAGTGAGGTGCAAGGAATGTTTTCAAATAGGAAAGCATGTAATTTCATGTCTTCTACCTTTCTCTTTGACTCTCACATCTACCGTTCATTTTTTTTTATCTGCTCAATTCTATCTGTGTTCCCAGAATATTCGTAATATCAAACTGTTATTTAAATAATCCCCACCTAACTGAGGCCATCTTATTGGGACATTATAAAAAATCCTTGCAGAGATTTATAAAAGCTAAACACCAAAATATCTTCCTTGTTCAGATTACAATTTTTAAAATAAGATTATTTGTGGAAGAGAAATATATACTGTTGAGGAATATGAGCCGCTTCTTTGTTCTTGCTTTAACCGCCACTTCCACATATACTTATATTTCACATGCATTTGTTATGGCTATTTCCTTTGCTTCAAATATGCTTGCCTCATTAAGAATCTCTTGTTTTCTTTGAGAAGACTTCTACTCATACATAAAGTTCTAATATTAAAATCACCTTCACTGCTAAATAATAAAAATGATTCAGTGTTTATTGAATTAAACATTCTAGTAGCATAGAAGCACATATTGCTCTCTTCACCCTGCTTCTCATATTTTCAGGGAAGTGTGCATCTTAAATATTTTTTAAATGTCAAAGACAGCCATGCTGGAATGAAAATAAGGTTTGGCACAATGTGTAGGAAACATGTGAAGTCATGAATTGTGAATTTGAGAAACTGGGGGTATCTTGTAGTCTGTCCAGGATATGGTTGGCTTCTAACCATTTGGAACTCTTTGATCTTTGACCTCTTGAGTTATCTTTCTTGAAAAAAAGAACAACCCTGGCAACCTTTTCCCATTACAGGAGTCCCTCTATCCATGGGGAATACATATCCAAAGACCCGCATTGGATGTCTGAAACTGGAGACAGTGGGGAACTCGACTGTTGTCAATGGGAACACATCTATATTCACATCTTTCACCCACAAATTGAATTCATTTTCCATCTTAACTAAGCACTTATTCAATGTAGCTGTGTTAGTCACTGTGCCTGTTGCTTTTGCAATTTGACGTGAAACAGCAAAACTAGAGTAAATCTCTCTTTTTGCACAATTTCTTTTTTTTTAACTTTCATTTTAGGTTTAGTGATACACGTGCAGGATTGTTATATATGTAAACTGTGTGTCACAGTGGTTCAGTGTACAGATTATTTAGCCACCCAGGTAATAAGCATAGTACCCAATAGGTTTTTTTTTTAATCCTCTCTCTCCTCTCACTTTCCTCCCTCAAGTAAGCCCCAGTGTCCGTTGTTCCCTTCTTTATGTCCATGTTTTCTCATTGTTTAGCTCATGTTTATAAGTGAGAACATACGATATTTGGTTTTCTGTTCCTGCATTAGTTTGCTTAGGATAATGGTCTCAGATCCATCTATGTTGCAGTGAAGGACATCATCTCAATCTTTTTTTATGTCTCTGTAGTATTCCATGGTGTATATATATATACCACATTTTCTTTACCCAGTCCACCCTGATGGACATTTGTGTTGATTCCATGTCTTTGCTATTGTGAATAGTGCTGTAATAAACATATGTGTGCATGTGCCTTTATGATAGAATGGTTTATATTCCATTGGGTATATACCCAATAATGTGAGTTCTGGGTAGAATGGTAATTCTGCTTTAAGTTCTTTGAGAAATTGCCACGCTGCTTTCCACAATGGCTGAACTAACTTACACTGCCACCAGTAGTATATAAGTGTTCCCTTTTCTCCAAAAAACCTTGCCAGCATCTGCTATTTTTTGAATTTTTATTAATGGCCTTTCTGACTGGTGTGAGAAGGTATCTTATTGTGGTTTTCATTTGCATTTGTCTAATAATTAGCAATGTTGAACATTTTTTTCATATGCTTGCTGGCCACACGTATGGCTCCTTTTGAAAATTGCCTTTTCTTGCCCCTTGCCCCCTTTTTAATAGGGTTTTTTTTTCTTGTAAATTTGTTTAAGTTCCTTATAGATTCTGGATATTAAACCTCTGTTGGATATGTATTTGTAAATATTTTATCCCATTCTATAGTTCGTCTGTTTACTCTGTTGATAGTTTATTTTGCTATACAGAAGCTCTTTAGCTTAATTAGATCACATATGTCAAATTTTATTTTGTTGACATTGCTTTTGCTGTCTTTGTCATAAACAGTACTGCCTAGGTTATCTTCCTGGGTTTTTATAGTTGTGGGTTTTACATTTAAGTTTTTAATCCATCTTGAGTTGATTTTTGTATGCAGTGTGAGGAATGAGACCAGTTTCAATCTTCTGCATACAGCTAGCCAGTTATCCTAGCACCATTTATTGAATAGGTAGTCGTTTCCTCATTGCTTGTTTTTGTTGGCTTTGTCAAAGATCAGATGGTCGTAAGTATGTGGCATTATTTCTGGACTCTCTATTCTGTTCCATTAGTCTAGATGTCTGTTTTTGTATCAGTACCATGCTGTTTTGGTTACCGTAGTCCTGTAGTATAATTTGAGGTCAGGTGACATGAGGTCTCCAGGTTTGTTCCTTTTGCTTAGGATTGCCTTGGCTATTTCAGTTCTTTTTTGGTTTTGCATGAATTTTCAAACAGTTTTTTTCTAATTATAATTCTGTGCAGAATGTCATTGGTAGTTTTGTAGAAATAACATTGAATCTCTATATTGCTTTGGGCAGTATGGCCATTTTAACAATACTGATTCTTCCAATTCATGATCATGGAATGTTTTTCCATTTATTTGTGTCATGTATGATTTCTTTAAGCAGTGTTTTATAATTCTCATTTTAGAAATCTTTCACCTTCCTGATTAGCTGTATGCCTAGGTATTTTATTCTTTGTGCGGCAATTTTGAATGGGATTCTGTTTCTGATTTGGCTCTCAGCTTGGATGCTATTGGTATATAGGAATGCTACTGATTTTTATACATTTATTTTGTATCCTGAAATTTTGCTGAAGTTGTTTATCAGATCAAGGAGGTTTCTGGCAGAGACAATGGGGTTTTCTAGGCATAGAATCATGTCATCTGCAAACAGGGATAGTTTTACTTACTCTCTTCCTATTTGGATGCCTTTTATTTATTTCTCATGCCTGATTGCTCTGGGCAGAATTTCCAAGACTATGTTGAATTGGAGTGGTGAGAGAGGGTATCCTTGTCTCATTCCAGTTTTCAAGGAAAATGCTTCCATCTTTTGCCCATTCAGTATTATGTCTGCTATGGGTTTGTAATAGGTGGCTCTTATAATTTTGAATTCTGTTCCCTCAAAGCATAGTTTAGTCCAGGCAAAGTGGCTCATGCCTGTAATCTCAGAACTTTGGGAGGCGGAGGCAGGTGGGTCACCTGAGGTCAGGAGTTCGAGATCAGCCTGACCAATATGGTGAAACCCTGTCTCTACTAAAAATACAAAAATTAGCAGGCCATGGTGGCAGGTGCCTGTAGTCCCAGCCACTCAGGAGGCTGAGGCAGGAGAATTGCTTGAATCTGGGAGGAGGAAGTTGCAGTGAGCCAAGATCGCACTACTGCACTCCAGCCTGTGCGACAGAGTGACACTCTGTCTCAGTAAAAAAAAAAAAAAAACCTCATTTATTGAAGGTTTTTTTAAACATGAAACAATGTTGAATTTTATCAAGAACTTTTCTGCATCTATTGAGATAGTCATGTTGTTTTTGTTAATTCTGTTTATTTAAAAAAATTACATCTATTGATTTGCATATGTTGAACCAATCCTGCATCTCCCAAGGATAAAGCCTACTTAATCATGGTGGTTTAGCTTTTTGATGTGCTGCTAGTTTTGGTTTGCTAATATTTTGTTGTGGATTTTTGCATCTATTTTCATCAAGTTATGTTGACCTGAAGTTTTTTTTTTTAGTTTGTCTCTGCCAGGTTTTGGTATCAGAAATCTGGTGATGGCCTCATAGAGTAAGTTAGGGAGGAGTCCCTCCTCCTAAACATTTTGGAACAGTTTCAGTAGGATTGGTATCAGTTCTTCTTTTTATATCTGGAAGAATTTGGCTATAAATTTGTCCAGTACTGGGCTTTTTTTGGTTGGTAGGCATTTTATTACTGATTCAAGTTTAGAATTCATTATTGGTCTGTTCAGGGATTCAATTTCTTCCTAGTTCAGTCTTGAGGGGTTGTAGATGTCCAGGAATATATCCATTTCTTGTAGGTTTTCTAGTTTATGTGCACAGTGATGTTAGTAGTAGTCTCTGAGGGTTTTTAATATTTCTGTAGGATCAGTTGTAATGTCCCTTTTGTCATTTCTGATGGTGTTTATTTGGATCTTTATCTCTTTTTCTTTTTGTTATTAGTCTAGCTAGTGGCCTATTCATCTTATTAATTTTTTCAAAGGACCAACACTTGAATTTGGTCAATCCTTAGTATGGTTTTTCATGTTTCAATTTCTCACCTTAGCTCTTAGCAACTCCAGCATACAATATTTTTCTTTCTATATTAAGTCAAGAACTTTCATCCTATCACTTATGGAAAAAAAAGCTCTTTATGGCTTTTCATTGGCATATCTGAACTGCCAGCATCATTACTCTTGCATATTTCAAGCCATTATTAAATAAAATAAAGGTTATTTGTACACAGTCACTGCCATACCATGACAGTTGATCTGATAAATCAGAGAACTACTAAGTGACTAATGAGTGTGTAGCTTACACTGTGTTGATACATAAACAAATAAATGATTTACTTCCCAAGTGGGAGGCAGCCTGATGGCACAAGATTTCATCACACTATTCAGAATGTCATGCAATTTGAAACATATGAACTGTTTTTCTCTGAAATTTTCTATTTAATATTTTCAAACTACAATTTACCTAGGTAACTGAAATCTGAAAAAAATGAAACTGAGTAAGTGGGGAGTGCTGTACTCTTCTCTTGAAGAAACTCCTGCCCCAGGCCACTGCAGGCATGTTTAATGCCCTGAAGCTAAGAGTGTTTTGACTCCCACTGATAGACAGGTAAAGGGGATAGGTTCTTCTTTTGAATTGCAATTCATTGTGTTCCAGACTCAGTATCAAACTAGTTATTGGTTTTCTTTTTTATTACAGGAGGGTATTATAATTACAGATAGAGTCAAAATAAGTCTAAATCAATAATCAACTTTTATAAGTTTCAAACAAAAATATAAAATAACTTTTCAAAAAATATTGATTTGTCTTTGGAGGTGATCTATATTAGCAGGTTTTGTGAGACAGAAAAGTTATTTATTCTTGGCCACAGGTGAACTAGTAAGTCTATAAATTGCCTGTAAAGCACTAAGTTAAAGACAAATGTGCAAGATTTTGAGGTGTTTTCTTTAGACAGCATCCTTATATGAACAGGGCATTTTGGACATTCTAATTTTCTGAACTACGTCTTGTTTTTTGTTTATTTGTTTGGTTTTTGTTTTTTTTGACATGGAGTCTCACCGTGTTGTCCAGGCTGGAGTACAGTGGTGTGATCTCGGCTCACTGCAACCTCCGCCTCCTGGGTTCAAGCAATTCTCCTGCCTCAGCCTGCTAAGTAGCTGGGACTACAGGCACGTGCCACTATGCCCAGCTAATTTTTTGTATTTTTAGTAGAGACGGGGTTTTACCATGTTGGCCAGGCTGCTCTCAAACACTTGACCTGAAGTGATCAGCCCACCTTGGCCTCCTAAAGTGTTAGGATTACAGACGTGAGCCACGGCATCCGGCCTTCTTAGCTATACTTTGATATAATGTTTATATACATTTTAAACTTGGAAAATAATTATCACAATTAAGTATTCAAAAAACTTAATAAATTTACCACTCTTGACTCCAGAGAGTTTGTTGCTGAGCCATAATTTAAAGCTGCTGCCCCTTAAAATGCTTGAATGCAGACTCATAAATCTATTTTAAATAATATAATAATTTCAAATAGCAATATAAACACACACACTATTATAAATAGAGAATCAGACTGGAACAATTTTAAATGTATGAGGGCATAGAAAACCGAGAAAAGTGCCAATTATAAGTGCCATCAAAACTTTTTAATCAGAATGACATCATTTGTTTTTTCCATTTATTTTTCAGCCTTATACTAAGCCAAGGAGATTTTTGTTACCTTCTCAAAACTAGTTTCTTTCATAAATCCGAATCTTACTTCAAAGTCTTGTTTTATTAGTTCATTTCTTTTTCTCTTCCTGGCAAGTGAACCAAATCCACAGATCTCCTAATGGAACCTTCTGGAGTCATATGTGAATTGCAATGAATTTAGTTTAACTCTTGTAAGTAGAAATCCCTAACTCCAAAACAGACAAACAAATACATGTGAAAATGTAGGTTTTTTGGTAAAATAAAGCCTAGTCCTCTCAGAGGTGTGATGTAGTTGCAAAAATAATTTAAGATCTAAAGTAACTCTCTTATTTTGGGGATGTGGGGTAAATAACTTTTCACCAAATTCCTTATATCTGAAGAGTTGGGGCTGTAGAAACAATGAGAATTGCACTTTACAAAATAACAATAATTATTTAAAACATGTAATTAACCTCAAGAAAGCATTGGGATTAAAATATGTTTTACTGAAACAATATTTATTTAATTAAAATATTTGATAGATTGAGTGTATGTGTTGTCTTTTCTTTATAAAGTTAATCTATAACGAACTCCATCAATAGGACATGTGCTTTGTGCTTTCTTTTTTCAAAAAACCAAGATGGTTTCCCTTATTCATTTTCATTTTCCCATGTATATTACCTTAAAAACCAATGAAATTTACATTTATATGACTGTCTGCTTGATGACCTGTGAATGTAAGAAAAGTAAGGTTTTTCAAGTTAGGTAAAATTTTGCATGTTTTATATTTGCTTGTTGATATGGTTTGGCTCTGTTCCCATCGAAATCTCATCTTGAATTGTATAATAGTTCCCATAATCCCCAAGTGTCATGAGAGGGACCCTGTGGGAGGTAATTGAATCACGTGGACAGTTTTCCCCATGCTAGTCTCATGATAGTGAGTAAGTTCTCATGAGATCTGGTGGTTTTATAAGGTGCTTTCTTGCTCAGCTCTCATTTTTCCCCTTCCTGCTGCCATGTGAAGAAGGATGTGTTTGCTTCCCCTTCTGCCATGATTGCTAAGTTTCCTGGGGCTTCCACAACCCTGCAGAAATGTGAGTCAATTAAACTTCTTTCCTTTATATGTTACGCAGTCTCAGATATGTCCTTATAGCAGCATGAGAACAAACTAATACACTTATACCTTGACAAATTCTGTCCTTTCCATAAGATTAATATTTCTTCTGATCCTAAAGACATATTATGGTAGCTTTTAAATTAATTTAAATTTAATATTTCTATTGATTTTATTTGCAATATCTATTATAGAAACTTACAAGATATAATAAAGAGAGGTAATTATTACTATATGGTGCCAACTTAACATATATATTATGAGTAAGTTATACATAATTTTAATTAATAATTCTCATTTTGTTCTCCATTCCAGATTTGTTTAGATCTTCCATGGCTCAGCTTAAAATCATCTATCCCACGAAACTCAACCTAGGTTTATTTTGATGATTCTGTGATAACTAATTTTCTCACTACTATAATATTTCCCTGAACTTATTTTATATATTCAACATAAAACACACACTATCTACTGTAAAAATTATTTTAAAATTTATCTATCTATATCTATACATATACTCCCTAAATAACTTAATTTTCCCTTTGTTCTATTTTTGTACCTTTCTGCTTTCACATTGAACTAATTAATGCCTGGTAAAGTCTTTTATTAATTTTTAATTCAACAAAATTTTATTGATTAATTATATTCAAAACAGGTATTGAACATGAAATGAAATGAGTCTAGATTTAACTTTTTCATAGTTAACAATAATGCCTCATCAGAAAGGCAAGATTGTTACTTTCATGTTTTATATTTGAATCATTCAAATAACACTTACTCCTCAACCTCATCCCAGGGATAAAGACTGTTCTGAGGACTGTTATTTGAAAGAACGAACATTGACATTTACTTTACTGGCATAGTTCAAACATTAAAACATCTCAAAATTATGGAGACAAAAACAATTGGTGATTATATAAGGGCTAGTTTACAACACTTCAGATAAGCATATATTACCCTCCTTTAAACCATCAGTTACACGAAGGTTTATGCCATATTTTAGATGATGAATTATTATTATAGAAGGTAAACTACTTCACAGTGTAATACCTAAAAAAAGTAATCAGTAGAGTAAATGTTGGTATATTTTATAAAACAAATGGTAAGTTTTCTAAAACATTCATTTGTCTTTGCCATTTCCTCCAAAGAACCAAATTTATTCTAACAAAAATGGACTAACAGGACGTTTAATATGTCAATGTATATTTTTCCACTGAATTCAAACTGTTCTGTTTTTGGAAACCTATGAAAATAATGAGTGAAATTTCCCCTTATGACCAATTTGCAAATAAATGTAGAAGTTTGACAAAATACAGCTTATGTTTGGCCTTTGTTTGTAAATTATTTTATCAAATTAAAATAAATCACATTTTTATGAACTCTACAGCTTACTTGGAATACATCAATTGCCCTTGAAATCATATCCATGGAGTTAGAAGTTTCTAAACATTTTTTACTGGAAAAGCTGGAACTTTAAACACAGTCTCTGTATTTTAGAAATATATTGTTTTCTTCTCACCTAAGTATGGAATGGGTTTAATTTAGGACACTCATTTAAAGGGAAGATTAAAAGACAATGCTCCACTGGGCAGTTCCTTTTGGACACTATCTCCGTTTGCCAGAGAAGTTTTCAGAAATTTAGAGAAGAAAAATAACCTCTTTCAAAGTAGTTCAAAGTAATTGCTTAGAGACTATTCTTGATGGAGTGTAAAGCCTGAATATAAGTTGAAAAATAAAATATATTCTCACATAGATTGTAATGTGTTTAAAAAGAGAATTTCTATAGATGAATTTAATTTCTTGGACAGAGTTAATTTCTAAGTCTATAGTGACATATTATCTGGCTGAATTATGTAAGCACTGTTTTACTTCATTATCCTACTTGGTAATTATTTTCACTGAACACCAGACTCTTAATAGATTAAATATTGCCTGCATTTGCTAATGAAAGAGCCCACCAGAGTCCAGTTAAAAATAAAGATCATATGGAGGGTAACAATATGCATCAATGTACATGAATGTTGCATGATATTGTATTTGTCCTTAGGCAGCTTACAATCTACACAGGAAAGTAAACTATATATATGAATAATTAAATGAAGCTTAAATATACAGTGGGAAAATTTGAGAATGATATTATGGAAGATGAGGTCTCAGCTAATTCATGGAAGGTTCTGTCATAATAGTAGAATCTTAATAAATCTTCAGAAGTATGCAGGACTTTGTCAGGATGGTGGTGGAATGGTTGGGGAGAAATATCCAAGCAATGGAAGATGCAGAGAGTATTGAAAGCTGTTTTGTTATTACTTTACTTTGTTTAGTAAGGCAGCACCAGTGTTTTGATTTTAAAAACTAGTGGGAGAGATATGTAAGGAAAATAGATGGAATCTCATGACCCTTTTGATAATCTTGTTAAACAGTATAAACTTGAAGGGATTTGAATAGCAGAATTTCAGAATAAATGGTTTGCTATAACTGAAGACAAATTAATCTTCAATATGGCCAGTAGATGCAAAGTTATGGAAACTGGAAATATAGCACGAAATTACTGGCTAATATGATATTCTAGAAGAGAGACCATGGTGAGCTATTGTAGAATAGTAAGGTGTAGGAGAAGATACATATGAGAAACATTAGGGTCATATAAGCTTGGCCTAACATGAGTAATCTCAAATAAAGAGCTAACTATGCCTTTCGCTCTATAAACTTTGAAGACTACAAAAAAAAAATTGTGTCATGAATGGAAGTAGTAAGGTTAGAAACATAATCAAGAAATTTAAGATAATTAGTTTAATTTAAACATGCAGTTGGAAAAATATTTGAAGCCAAAATACCTCCAGAATTTATATTTTGGAATTAGCATATGGGAGAGAGTTTGAGAATGAAGATAAAAATTATGTAGAGGTAGTAATTAAACACTGGCTCTGGATAATCTAGCATAAGATAAATAAAGAGAGTGAGAAAAAGCAAGAAAAGGACTGAGGAATTTTCCTTAGAGAAAAATTAGTTTTAAGCAAGAAAAAGAAAAAAAAAAAGACTAGTAAGAGGAGTGAAACAAGGGGAAAAATGAAGAGGAGTCCTTCAAGGGCATCACTTATTTTTTTAAATCAATAATTGGTACACTAGATCAGAATCACCTGGGTATCTTAGGCAATATATTGCTGAGCCCACCACCAAAGTTTATAATTTATTAGATCTTGGATGAGGCCAGACACTCTGTAATTCAAAAGTTTCCAGATAATTCCAGATAGTGTTCTGGAAAGTACACTTTGAAAACCACTGCAATAGGGTGTCATGAAAAATAAGGGAGGAGATTTTCAAGAAAATGAGATAGTCCAAACGTTAAATATAATTAAGCATGCAGGAATAATAAGTGCTGAGAACTGACAATTTAGTCTTCTGTATCAGTGTTATTTTAAAAAAGATTTAGAATTTAATAACTTGTATTAATGGCTTTGGCAGCAGTAAAAGAAGTTGTGAGTGTATGTGTATACCTAGGAAATGAATGTAATAAATATAGATTGCTTAATAAGGTTGATGGTGAAGAATACTTTCAAAAAATAGGTAAGGATTTTCTGGAGCATTTTATTCTAGGCCTTCCAAGGTAATTAACAAAATAATAAATGTTTCCATGCTAAAGCATTAGTATGAAAATAATGCTATGTTTCTAGAGCTGGGAGAAAAAAAAATCTCTTGTAAAGAGACTGTTAGTCTGTTCTCACACTGCTATAAAAAACTATCTGAGAATGGGTAATTTATGAAGAAAAGAGGTTAACTGATTTACAGTTCCATGGACTGTACAGCAAGCATGGCTGGGAGGCCTCTGGAAACTTAAATCATGGTGGACAGTGAAGGGGAAGCAAGCACCTTCTTCACATGGTGGCAGGAGAGAGAGATAGCATGAGGGGGGAGCTGCCACAAAATTTTAAACCATCAGATCTCATGAGAACTCACTA
The DNA here is from genome assembly GCF_028885655.2 of Pongo abelii. NCBI lineage: Eukaryota > Metazoa > Chordata > Mammalia > Primates > Hominidae > Pongo > Pongo abelii. The sequence goes on from NC_071991.2 coordinate 123,240,092, forward strand.
TCACGAGAACAGAAAGGGGACAACCACCCTCATCATCCGATCACCTCCCACTAGGCTCCTCCTCCAACACACGTGGATGGCAGGAGATTTGGGTGGAGACACAGAGCCAAATCATATTAGAGACTATCTTTACAGGACTTGATAGAAGCTCAGGCTACCTGCCACAGTTCGCAAAAAGGAAATTAATAAAGGACTAAAAAAAGAGGAAAAGAAGAACTGAAGATGAATCTGAGGTGAGACCCAATGGTCTGGGGCCATGTGGAGGAACAAGAACAAAGAGTTACATCTACTGGGGAGTTTCCAGTGAAATTTTATGGGAACATAATTGGACCTGTCCTTGGTACCATTTCATGATGCAGCGACTATAATTGGCCTTCTCATAGAAGCTGTTGAAAAAGCTGAGCTGTGCATATACATTTTGGCACATGTGCAAGTAAACATACATCTGATTTACATTGTTATAATACCTCATTAATTTAAGGAACTCTCTTAGTCTCCCCATTTTCATGTGGTAACTTAAATCTGAGGTTAAAAATGTATTCACAACAATTTAAAAAGTTTAATCATTATTTAAACATTTTATACATATATCAGATTTCTAGTATCTACAAAAAAAACTAAGATATTTTCACGGAAGGTGACCTGATCTACTCTATTTCATTAAAAAAAAAATGTTTTCAGCAGGGCACAGTTGCTCATGCTTGTAATCCCAGCACTTTGGGTGGCCAGGAGTGCGAGACCCACCTGTACAACACAGCAAGATCCTGTCTCTACAAAAAACAAAAAAAGTTTTACATATCCTAATCAATGCCACATTTTTATAATATTAAAGCATTGGCTTTGATCTGTTAGTTCTCCTATTTGTAAATATATATATGGTGTAATTTTTTTCTCTCTATTTGCCTTGCAAATATTAAAGACTTCTTTAAATTTGGTTTTGGTTTTGTTTCCATTTCATCTTCTCTTTTAGTATGTGACATTTATTCAATCATTTTTGTGAGGTTTGGCTTCCATTTCACATCAAGAATGTATTCATACAAGCTCACTGAAGTTTGTCACTACTCCTGTCACACTGTGGTGTTGAGAGCCCAAAGTGTTCTATACATTGCTGGTTTATAGTCAACATTTATTGTCTTTTGCCTTACCATTGTCTTGCCTCTTTTTTCTAGTAATAGAAATTTTCTTGGGGGAATATCCCTTCTCCCATATCATTACTTATGGCTTAAGGGCACTCACAACCATTCTGATCACAAGGAACTTAAGTAATCCTGTCAAAACCAAACAGAGCATCAAAGCAACTGCAACAATGATTGGTTCAGAATAGGCATTTGATCTAGGCTGATCAAATGCAACTTTATTCTGGGGCTCTTTGGACATATTGAGAGGAGACAGTCTCTCTTTCCATAAACTTGAAGCTGTGTTGATATGTCTCAGTTGCTAAGGGGGAAACCATATGGAGAAAATCTGCCTGAAAATGAAACCCAATACAAAGAAAAGCAGAGTGAAAAGAGACTAATGATGACAGCCTTTGAATCTTTGAAGTTCTAGAGGGTGATAAAGGCAGCTCAGCTATAGGAAATAATATATTCCTTGTTTCTACTTAAACCAATTTTGGTTGAGGGGTTTTTTGTCCTAATTTTAAAAAGTGTTTGTGGAATTAGCGTGGGATGATAAAAAATTCTGGAAGCATAAGGCTGAAGTTCTGCCTTGATTCCAAAATTTTCAGGATGGTAAACTTGTAATGGGATTTATGAATATTGCATTCCATCTATCCTTAGACTATTTTTATTCAAAGTCTAGGCAGTGGAACAACAGTACCCTTTCCCCTCACCTGAGAGCTTGTCAGAATGCAGAATGTCAACCCTCCGTTTCCTATACTTAATAAATCAGAATCTGCATTTTTAAAAGATTCCCTGTGAATGTGTATGTATATTTGAGAAGAAATGCTACAGATCTTTACTAGATCTTGACCCGCATGATTCAACTTTGTGGTTCTAACACTGGCTATTCCCTTTACACTTAGAAAAACCATTCTCCAGATTCCTGCATAGCTAAGTTCCTAACATTTTAGTCTTTTTCAACTTTTATCTTTTCAATGAAAGCTATTTTTTCTCTCTCCCTCTATAGGAATATGAATTCCTTAAAGCAAAGAGTCTTTCACTATGCAGGTACCTGGTACTGACAAATACTTTCTCCTTGACCAAACTTCAAGCAGGCTCCTCTCAGCCCTCTTTTGATTTGGCCTTGAACTCAGACTTCCATGTCCATGCTTGCAGATTCCAGTTTTAGGAGGAGTCATACTAAGTCAGTTTAGAGATAATCCTCTTAAACTTGATATGATTACCCTCGATATCTGATCACCCTCAATATCTGATCAAATTCCTCCTTCCCCACCATCCCCCAGGTGATATCTGATTACTGGCTTGCCATCAGCAAGAGTTCTGTTAAGTCAATGAAGTAATAATTTCTCCTACCCTTGATGTCTCCTCTTAGTAAATTTTCATCTATTCACTCCTGCACCACCACCCCAACTTGCTTCTTGGCTATATATCCCCACTTGTTCTTGTATTTAGAATTGATCCCAGTCTCTCTCCTCTGTTGTTATTGTCTCGACATCTATTGTGGTAGTCCCAATTATTTTTTTAACAAATGAAAAAATGTTTTTTATCTACTATACATGGTACTTAATAAATACTGTTGAATTAATTGATCATATACCAATACTTATCATATAGCATAAGGATATAAGTATCACAAAAATTGGCACCAACCTATGTATCAGACATCATCTTATATTAATAGCCCTTTATTTCATTCTGGTTTAGATATACCATTTTCTTCTTAACATTGAATATACCAAGTTAGTTCTACTCAAGTCCTTCGCTCTTGCTTTTATCTACTCTGGGCATTCTTTACCCAAATATTCACACATTTAGCTCTTGTTCATCACTCAGATCACACATTAAATTTCATCTTCTCATTTTAAATATTTGGTGTCTCAAATACATATTTTTATAGAATGTATCCTTTAACAAATTATTGCAGTTATTATTTTAATAGTTTTGTCTTTTACTTTCATACTAAAGATATAAGTGACATATATTCCACAATTGCAGTATTTCAGTTTTCTAAACTTGACTGTCTACTTACTTTCAGCAGTGAATTTTATACTTTTATATTTCCTTTGTTACTAATTAGCATTCTTTTACTTCTTTTTGAGGAAATTCTTTTATCATTTCTAGTAAGACAGGACTGGTGGTGAATAACTCCCTCAACTTTTGTTTATCTTGAAAAATCCTTATATCTTCTTTATCAGTTCATAGACCTGTGGGCATGTGGGTTATTTCCACTATTTTACTATTAGGAGTAAACTTTTATAAACATTCTTCTACAACTTTATGTGTGGACATAAATTTTTAATACTTATGAGTAGATACCTAGGAATAAAACTGCTAGATAATAAGTTATACGATTTGAGAAATTTCAAGAATCTTTTCCTTTTTTTTTTCTTTTTTTTTGAGACAGAGTCTCAATCTGTTGCCCAGGCTGGAGTGCAGTGGCACGATCTCGGCTCACTGCAACCTCCGCCTCCCGGGATCAAGTGATTTCCCTGCCTCAGACTTGTGAGTAGCTGGGATTACAGGTGTCTGCCACCACACCTGTCTAATTTTTGCATTTTTAGTAGAGACAGGGTTGCACCATGTTGGCCAGGCTGGTCTTGAACTCCTGACCTCAGGTGATCTGTGCACCTCGGTCTCCCAAAATGCTAGGATTACAGGCATGAGCCACCTCGCCTGGATGGCTGTATCATTTTTTATTGCATGAGAAATTCATGAAGTTCACAATTTCTTTATATCATCATCAACACTTGTTAATGTCTTTGTAGTTTTAGCCATCTTAGTGTGTATGAAATCATATCTAATTGTGTTTTTTATTTTTATTACACTAATAACTAATAATGTTTACCATCACCTTTTCATGTGTTTTTTGGCCACTTGTACATTTTCGTTGAAAAAACATTTATGGAAATATTTAATTTTTTTAATTGGGTTATGTGGTTTTGTATTGTTGTGTTATTTATATATTATTATCAGATATATAATATGAAAACATATTTCATTACCATGTGGATTGTCTTTTCCTTTCCTGATAGTATCCTTTGAAACACAAAGATTTTACTTTTGATGAAGTCCAATTTATCTACTTTTTTGTGCCTATACTTGTCACTTTTACTTTTTGTATCATATCTAAGCAATCGCTGTATTGCCAAGTTATATGTATCTATCTCTACATTTTATTCTAAGAGATTTATAGTTTTAGTTCTAACATGTAAGTATATGATCTGTCTTAAGTTAATATTTCTATATGCCGTAAATTAGGGACCCAACGTCATTTTTTTGGCATGTAGATATTGAATTATTTCAGCATCATTTATTGAATAGACAATTTTTTCCTATTTGTCTTGTCACTCCAGTCAAAATTGATTAGAAATGTAAAGATTTATTTCTGGACTCTCAATTTTTATTTGATCTGTATGTCTTTCTTTGTGCCAAAATCTTCTAACTTTATTCTTATTTTTCAAAATTGTTTTGGTTATTCTGGATACCTTACATTTCCATTAGAATTGCAGTTGCTAGCTTGCCAATTTTCACGAAAAAATGTAGATGTGGTTTTGATAGAGATTAGGTTGAATCTACAAATCAATTTTGGAATTCCAACCACTTTAACATCATTAAATATTCATATTCATAAACATGAGATTTAATTCACATAGACTTTTTAATTTCTTTAATAATTTTTGAAGTTTCAAGTGTACAAATCTTTAGCTTCTTTCATAAATATATATGTGTATATATATATATATATATATATATATACACACCCATTTTTAAAAGTAGGTATCTTTTCTTATGCATAGCCACTTAAATCTCTGCTCAGTTATGTTAGTGGTCAACTAATAATTTGAAGGTATTTTCTTAAAATGCTTCAACTAATAATTTTTTGAGCATTTGTCAAGGAACTCTGTGTGCATGTGTTGAGTTAAAAATTTAATGTTTCATCAAACAGTATATAACTCTGTTTTAGCCATCACTTCTTGTTGAAGTTCAAGGTCAGCCTAAGATGAGAGATTACAGTTTTTTCAGATATATCCTAGGCATGGGAAATTTATGAATATGTATGTAAGCTTCTAGATTCACAGAAACATGTCAAAACTTTTTAAAGCTCTTACTGACATCTCACTCTCCATGTTTTTATTTTGAGTTTTTTGGTAACCTACTCTTAGGGCTACCTAGTATCACCACGTTAGGCAAACACAGTATTAAGCAATTGCTGCTAATTGTTTGCATCAAACCTTCTGTGGATATGGCTTTTTGCTCAGTGTGAGCTCTGAGTTAAGTCAAACAAGGCAAACCTTAGTTATTCACTTTTTTCAAGAAGCTTCCAGAGAGGCAAAATAGTGAGAATTTTCTGGAAATAGGGCCTTACAGGACTTCTAATCATGTTCTGACCCCTTGAGTTGCAACTACACTGCTTGTTTTTACAGTTCTCAGTTTTGATGTTCATGTTGTTTGTTTTCATGGCTACCACAGAGCTAGAGAAAGGCAGATGATAACGTTGCAATTTAAAGCACAACAGTGTTGGTCAGTCTTACTAAAATTCAGTTATTTTTATTGAATAATCATTAATCTGACTTTCCAAACTTCGGTTAATTTACAGAGTTCTGAAAAAAATAATTTTGACATTTTTCTTGTTGCTTTATGAGGTAAATTTTCATGCTTGTTTCCTTTGCCATTCTAAAAGTGCTTTCAGAATTTAAATTTTCAGAATCTAATTTAATAAATCAAATGTAACTCAATTGTATTTAAATTTATATTAATATTATACCCAATTTCATTTTAGTTTCTCAGTCATATTAATCACTTTTTAAGTACTCAATAACTACACAGGGCTGGAAGGTACCTTACTGAATAGTGAGGATATATATTATTTTCATCATCATGGAGCATTTTATTAGGTGAGGCTGTTCAATAATATTACTTTGTTGTTCATTAAGTAATTGTTGGTATAATAAACTATTAATCCCTTCTAGCCAGTTGCCTATTAGCCTGACCTGCCAGGTTGTCTAATATCTGGGTTTCTCACCTGATCAGGGCAACCACACAATAAACTTCAAGTTGTTTTTGACAAGCAGAAAACTTACTATGTAAGAGATAAAATGGAAAATCCCAAGATTTGTTTTTGGAGTAGTTTGGTTACCCTTGAGCATTCACATTATTGTGGTCCTGAAATAAAATTAGAAAAGTGCACTGAGACCTAATTTTAGAGGCCTTGAATGCAAAAATTAGAAGTTCAGAAATATAATTCATATAATTCTCATTTGCCAGTAGGTAGTCATTTGTGGAGACCTATTGTGTTGCAATCAAGGAGAATTTCAAACCACATTGAGGCCTTGTAGAGTAATTCCATGATTCATAGAGGTCATTTCTGTGCCTAAGGAGAGTAAGTGGTACTATATTTGCTACTTATTAATTATACTTAAGCTCCATACTACAAATTTGGGAGAAATTACAGGGTTCTCTTAAAATTTCAAATGCTTCTTATATTCATTACCTAATTTTATTTTTGTAGCAACTTTGATATTGATGGTATTATCTATATTTTTAGGTGAGGTACTGGCAGGGAGGTTAATTAGCTGACCCATAAACAGAATTAGATATACGGAGAGGATTTTTTGTAACATAACTTTGCTAACTTTAAGTCTTTTAACCATAAAATAGACCATATTGTATAATTTGCCCTATGCATCTCAGAATAGTGTCATATTTCCTTGATTCTAAGTTGTCATCTACTCAAATATCTACCATTATTTTAATAACGTGTAGAAGCCTGTTATTTAAAAAACAAAAAAAAACCTATAATCCTAATTCACATCACTTGTAAGACACATTCAGATTTTAAAAACAGTAAATACAGAAAGAATGTGAACATATAGTGACCCAAAACAGGAAATTTATAAAGTCAAAGAGGAGAACTTATAAACAAACACTTTTTTTTTCTGTTTACTGTGATTAAAATAGTGTATTCATGTTGTGCCACTGTTGGATTCTCTGGGAAGCAGACTTAAAAATTGTTTTAGGAATTTTAAAAAGATTTATTGGGTGGTAACACCTCAGAAAGAAAACAGAAGAAAGCAGGATTGGGCAGGAGGAGTCATCAGACATTCCTGCAGACCTGAAGAAGTAAATCTCCGCCAGCCCACTGGGGGAGTTCCAAAGCAAGGATTGCCATTTATATGAGTCTTGTTGTAAGTGGAAATGGCTAGGTCTTTGTCACTCCATCTTGCATCATCTGGGGACCATCCTAGAAAGAGTGTGGCCTTTGCTCAAGAGACGAGACTGACCGTGTAACAGCAAACAGCTACATAATGCCTGCTAGCTACACTCCTAGAAACTGGACTATGAAGGAGCTTCTTCAAGGAAGATCTAAGTGTTCTATATCCATGTCTGCCATACATGTTTATCATGAAATTAATACTTTTAAGCACACATAATCATCATGTTATGGAATTTTTTATATTTTATTTAGTTAAAAAATCAATGTTGACATTCTGCAATTACTTATTAAAGTAACTGACTAAAGTTAAAAAGAGTACCATATATTTTCACAATACACTTAAAACCATTTATCTTATTTTTAAAGTTTTTAAATATTTTATCATACTCATAATTGATAACACTATAAACACTGGCATTCCTTCCACATATAACTTAATCATTCCTAATAGTCTCCTTGTTAAAACCAGATCTAATGCACAATTATATCTTATTTCAAAAACCCTTAAATCCCTTAAATTAAGCCCTTTTGTGTCTGTCTAGTATAACTACTACTGTTACATTTGGTATTGACCAAATCTTGAATGTAATCATGTAAATATTTACATTATTCAAGTTGTTCAGTACAAAATATACTCACTCATAATATCTCACTGAGCTATATTATAGGACACTTCTGATGTATTTATTCATAAGCAGTTAAAATTGGTCTACTCAGTAGCTGTAACAGACTCATACTTTTATCACCAATCCTGTGATTTATAAAAGTTAATTTTTGTAAAAAGAAATATTTTCTACTGTTATTACCAAAGTTTTCTACCATAATTATCAATTTCTAATATATAAAGTGCACCTTTAAGTCTCTTAATGGGTAAGCGAGCAGGAAAACTGACAATATGTTAATGTGGCCTTTCTGCCATACTTACTGCCTTAAACCGTGGTCTGAACTCTATTTTACTGCATTATCTTTTTGGCCTGGTTGACTGCCTTTAACAAAATGTGAACAATAAATTAAGGACAGACAGGTAAGTCTCTGAACTGTAAAACTAGTAAAACTTCTGTAATTTCTTTAGCAAAAATACAATCAAGTTTTATTTAATTGTGGCAAGCAACTCATTTTAGTTTGAGGATAAAGTAGAACTGGAATTATTTATATCTGAAACTGAAAGCACTGGTGACTGAAACTTTAAACACTAAACAAAACGATGCTTAAAACTACTGAATCCTTATTTATTCACTGTAACTGTCTTAATATGAAAGCTCTGGGAAGCCAGGGGCCTTTGCATTTGAATGGTTTGTTTTCATGTATTGGAGAATTAAATCATAAAGAATGTGAGGCCAGGCATATCGTGTTTGAAATCCCAGGTTCCAGAGTTGTGTGATTTAGGAAAGTTACTCAACCTGTTTTATTTTTTCTAAATTTTCATATATTTTAATAAATAACTTAGAAAAGACTTAATATAGAAAATTTTTCTGAAGATTAATTTTGGCATTTTAAAAACAAAGAACAGGCAAAGTGCTAACAGAGCAGGAGCATCACCATCTTGGACAAGCACTGCCATTTTAAAGCTCCCCTTGATCAAAAACTTTCTAAATCCTTAGCCTAATAGCTAAGGTCAGCATGACCATAAACCACAAATGACGCCTTTGACCAGAAACATTCCAACCCTAAGATAAACTCTTCCCTGACTAAAGACATGCCAGCCCGAGACAACCTCCCCACTGGCCAGAGAGATGTCAGCCCCAAGATAACCTCCCCTCTGACTGGACATTCCAGCCCCGCAATAAACTTCTCCATATAGAAACATTCCAAGCCTGTGATAAGCTCTCTCACCCTAAAACCTTTAAATATTCTTAATCTGTAAGAGAGAGTGCTCTTGACAGAAATCGGACAGAAGCCCCTCTCAGGTTTATTCTCCAAAATAAACCCTGTCTTTTACTGTTGAGCTGCTTTTCGCGTATCTTTCCTCTTTCTTTAACTCTTGCAAGTGTCTAGCATGAAGTTAACTTTGGATAGTCTTCCCCTGGCCACCCCTGCATCTCACACTGGGATTTGGAGTTTACACTTAAATTCCTTATTTTGTAGCAACTACATCTGTAAAGCATTCTAGAGAAAGAAAAGACGTGGAACACATTTTTGAATATAAAATAAATATAGAAAAAAATTGGCACACTTTGTCTAACACAGAAAAGAATCATGTAGTGAAAGAAGCCTTACAAATATGGCACCTATGAAAGGAGCTGCATGTTGTGGGCTTGTTATGAAAATTTTGTCAAAATATACAAACCTTTTGAGTTTCAGGGAGAAATATCCACATAATTTTTAAATTCTATAAATATTTACTAAATACTCTTATTCTGGGTAAATGAAATAAATATTCTAATGAGACATTAAGAGGTTAAATAATAGTGTTGCTAAAATATCAACTTCAGATAATAATTTTATGGGAAACAAAAAAAATCACTTGTAATTTCCTTTAGTAACTCATTTTATCTAAAAGAGTATTATTATTACATGGCCATGTTTGTGCATTCTGCACATCAATTTTATGAAATAGGCAAATGGCCAGACTTCTTGTGCCAGTAATTAATGTGGACATTTTTGAAGTATCCCTTCTAGTTTCTACCACCCATGTATTTAGTAGGGTAAAATAACTGATTGCAATGGCAATCGGACTCACAAAGAATGTTCCATTGTGTTTACTATATGACTTCACTCAAACTGAAAATTAAGTGAAACACTTCAAAAATATTTTCATTGTAGAGAACACTTGGACACAGAGTGGGGAACTGTCGTGGGGTGGGAGGAGGGGGGAGGGATAGCATTAGGAGATATACCTAATGTAAATGACGAGTTAATGGGTGCAGCACACCAACATGGCACATGTATACATATGTAACAAACCTGCACATTGTGCACATGTACCACAGACCTTAAAGTATAATAAAAAATAAAAATAAATAAAAATAAAAATATTTTCATTGTAATAGACTGAATAAAATAGTTTAAACAATTATCCAAGAAGCATATCCATTTAAAAGCCTTCATTCTTCAACATAAAGTAACTAAAATATTTTCTCATTTAGAATAGATGTTATATGATGGGGACCTTACTTTATCTGTGTTAGAAAACATCGTAGCATAGTGTTTGAGAGCACAGAGTTTTACATTTGATTTGATAGGCCAGAATTTAATCCCTTACTGCATGAATTCGGGCATATTGCTTAAATTCTCTGAGTTTCAGTTTTTTTATCTTTGAAATCAAACTTAAAAGGGTTTTTGTGAGAATCAAATTACCTAAATCATTTAAAATGCATAGCACATTATGTGGAACATGCCAAGGATTTGATAAGCAATATCTATTGATGTTTATATGTTATGTATTATTTATATTATAAATTATTATTTTATGTTGTCAATTTAGTTTTAAGCCCATTTAAAGAAACACAATACTGCATTAGCATTAGAACTTATTTCTATAAATGAGTAAAGTGGTGATAGGCATTCTACTAAATTTTAATATTCCACAAGTAATTACTTTTTTTGTTTGTTTTTTTGCAGTAGCAAATTTCATTAGATACAGTGGTGGGTGCCTTCTTAGGACAAAATTTTGAAAAACTGTTCATCTTTTCACATATAACATAAAAAAAACAGGGCTTCTAATTTATTCATTTATTTGGTTTGCCATTTGTTTATAGTATTTCCTATATTCCATAACTTTTATCACATGAGAAAAATGGATTAAACAACAATGAAAAATTCTTACATAATTTTCAGAGTCCCATGATTTCTTGTACTATTTTGCTAAAATTCAAGGTCCTCTTCTTTTTTTTTTTTTTTTGAGATGGAGCCTGGCTCTGTCACCCAGGCTGGAGTGCAGTGGCAAGATCTTAGCTAGCTGCAACCTCCGCCTCCCAGATTCAAGCGATTCTCCTGCCTCAGTCTCCCGAGTAGCTGGGATTACAGGTGCCTGCCACCACGCCCAGCTAAATTTTGTATTTTTAGTAGAGACAGAATTTCACCATGTTGGCCAGGCTGGTCTCATCCTCCTGACCTCAGGTGATCTGCCCACCTTGGCCTCCCAAAGTGCTGGGATTACAGGCATGAGCCACTGCGCCCAGCCTCAGGGCCCTCTTTCTTTAAAATAAATTTTGTGCATATTTGAGACTTACCAATTGATGTTATGGGATACATATAGATAGTAAAATGGTTACTACAGTAAAGAAGATTAACGTATCTATCATCTCACACATTTACCTATTTGTGTGACAAGAATAGTTAAAATCTACTTATTTACAAAGATCCCTAAAACAATGCAATTTTATTAACTTTAGTCTTCATGCTGTATATTAATCTCTAAACTTGTTCATCCTACATGTCTACTATTTTGTCTCATTTCACCTTTATCTCTCTATTTCCTTCCCCTGAAATAAGAGAAAAGGAAGAGGAGCATTTGAGTAAATGAAGAAAAAAAATCACCTCTAGATCTTAATTCAATGAATTGTTAGAGAGCACTTCATGCTATAAATGATAAATAACTTGTGTGATTATAAATAGCTTCAGCCATAATTCCAGTTGCTTTTGTTATGTAGGTGAATGTAGTGCAGCTTTATTTTGATATTAATAAGTTTCAAAAGCTATGTTTTAGAATAAATATAAAACAGTAAGTATTAGGAAAGCTATTAACAATAAAATGTGTGCTGTACTTCTATAATGGAAATGTGAAATGCGAGAACAAGAAATGTACTACTAACTAGTTTCTACGCAAGATAATGTTACTTGTCAAATATCATAAAATAGTAATTTCCTTTGGAAAGAGATCCCTAAGGTAAATTTTTTATTAGTTTGACAGCATTCTGTTTTCAAAATCATTATTATTATCCTGGAACTATTAACAATTACCTATTGTGTGAGAATCAAAAAAGAAAGAGATCTCCTTTTAAAAAATATAGTAAAATAATGAGATTGCTCAATTTTTGTTTTATTCATGTAAGATGATGTGTTGTCTATCCCAGATAAGTCTACAGAAGACAAAAAAGAAGAGTCTCATCAGAATTCTGATGGTTATTTTGAGAATTAAAAAAGTACCAGATTTTAGTGTTTTTAAAAAATGAGTTATATTTGCTTATGGGAAGGACATTAGGGAATATTTTTCAAAGGCACAACATTTTGGGCTCTACACAAAGATATCAGAAAAGGCTGACATAGATTTTTAATCAGGAAATAAACTTCAAGAGCTATTTAATAGTATTTGTGCCTAAGAAAAGTCAAAAAAAAGAGAGATGAGTAGGTTTATCTTAAAGTATTTCTGTTGACTATCATGTTAATTTTGAACAAATGCAAGTTTTTAAAAAATAATTTCCTAAATTTTGAATGGTTCTTTCCTTTCACAAATCATAATATAGAACATACAGTGTACAAGAGCCAAAGAAAAAGACCATTGTAAAGGAATTTTCAAAATAGTACTACAAAATACAGTAAGATGGATGCAATCTACAACTAAGGCAAAATAAAAACAGTCTAGACAAGTGTTAAATGCTATGAGTTCTTTGAGAAATTTTGACCGTCTTCAGTATCACAACTGAAATTAGATAATGAAGAGTTTAACTGGACTAACTAAACCTTAGACGGTACTTTGACGCCATGGTGCCTGCTGGTAGCATAGAAGTGTATATGTATATACTGTAATCTCATAAACCCAACCTTGGAAATTGTCTTTCTGAAAAGTTTATATAAAACCAAATGTCCTTTTATACTTTAATATAATTTATACTTCTTAAGTTTTCCCTTTTCCAGCAACTCTGAAAAGCAGATGATACTAGAAAAGAGCCTGCATTTGTTTGTTGTCAGAGGTGTCATATATAGATCCAGTTACCCTCTGTAGATCATGTACCCAGTTAGCAGACCTAAGAAAGTGCCCCGTGAGGCTGGGGGAAATATATTCTACTAAGCATCATAACTTCAAAGGTGAATCAAATACCAAGTTGAAAAATTCTAAGTAGCAAATATTCAGAAGGTAAAATTGTACAGTTTAACTTACCAAAGTCATGCCTGAAAATGAAAATTCCTAGGAAAAACAGAATTCAGCTTAGTCATAACTAATGAAATATTCGATGTGATAAAATAATCATATAAAGCCCATTATACCAAGAAAAATAAGAAGGAAATATACACCAAAATAATAAGCCATGTGTATATATTTTCCAGTTAGTCTAGGCCAGTGGGACAGTTTACCCTAATTCTGTTAATGGATGTATCTTTTTAAATCTTCCCAACAAAGGTGCTCTTTAAACACTCTTATAACCAAGAGTCAATTAAATTTATCAATAACCACAGTGAAAAATGGGGCTTGGGTATTGCTATTGACTGAATCTTTATGTCTTTCCCAAATTCATATATTGAAATATATCCAGTGTGATGATATTTGGAAGTGAGGCCTGTGGGAGGTGATTAGGGAATAAGGGAAGAGCCTTCATGAATGACATTAGTGCCCTTATAAAAGAGACACAGAGCCCAGCCTGGCCAATATGGTGAAACACCATTTCTACTACAAATAGAAAAATTAGCTAGGTGTGGTGGCAGGCACCTGTAGTCCCAGATATTGGGGAGGCTGAGGCAGGAGAATCACTTGAACCTGGGAGGCAGAAGTTGCAGTGAGCTGAGATCACACCACTGCACTCCAGCCTGGGCAACAGAGCGAGACTCCGTCTCAAAAAAAAAGAGACACAGAAAGCTCCTTCACTTCTTCAACTATGTGAAGACAGTGAAAAGACAGCTGTCTCTGAATAAGGAAGTAGGCCTACACCAGCCACCAAATCTGCCAGTGACTTCATCTTAGACTTTCCAGCCTTCAAAACTGTGGGAAATAAATTTCTGTTGTTTGTAAGACACTCAGTCTGTAGTGTTATTTTATAACAGCTTGAACAAATCAAGATGAGCATTAAAGCAGTGAACAATTATTTTCCTTGCTCTCAACTGAGGAAATATTAAAACAATTCTACTTCAAAATTATTAAAACACATTAATGATTCCTATATAGAAATAATTAACTATATCAGATTTGTGACCAATACCAAGACCTCTAGAAAAGTTGTTTTTATATACCTACTTGACAAATTACCTGTAGCTAAATGTAAATGCAGCACTTGCCTAAGATATTTGAAAGAATGCCAAGAAAAACTGTGCAGATGTTAGTAAATTTTGTCAGTACATCGTATCTGTTAAACTGATTGCCTTTATGATTTCTACTGAAATATTAGATAGAAGGAACCATCAGACTAAAATTGTCCTTCCATACTTAGAAAATTGGTATAACTTATGATAAAATATAGATTCCACAACTGCAGGAATTTGAGGGTAAGAGTTAAGAATTGGAGGAGAAATCATCTGTGATTACTGTCATTGTGTGAGGATTGTGGTAGATGGAATTAAAGGAGCAACTAGTCAACATAGCTCTGCTTTCTGCAATTAAAATAAATAGAAGATTTTTAGCACAAACTTTAATTTAAAAAGTAAGGAGTAATTAATTAATTTCCTTTTTCCAGAGATAGTTTTAGATCCAAGAAACACATGGTATGAATTTATTCAATCAATGTTTATTGAGCATGCTGCTATCTCCTTGGCACTGTGGTAGACAAAGAACATACAAATAGAGTTAAATTCTTAACCTCAACAAATTCACAGTTAGTAAAACAAATAAATAAATGAATTATATAGTATGTCTAACACTACAATTGTGATATATACAAAGTGCTAAGGGTAAATAGAAGTGGTTGTAGTTAATAATGTAGAAAAAGAATAAATCGCTTCATGGAAATGGTAGCATTGGGAAGAGAAAAAAATGGGGCTTGGGCATTGCTATCAACTGAATCTTTATGTCCCTCCAGAATTCGTATTTTGAAACCTAATCTCCAATGGAAAGAGGGGCGGCATTCTTTATGCAGGAAAAAGAAGGTGAACAGGCATTAAAAGCAGAGACACAAAGTATATAGAGTCTAGAAAAAGTTCTGTGTGTAAGATGGGAGACTCTCAAAATGGAATCTATAGGAATCAGAAGTTGAAGTTCTTAATGTCAAGTACATTGCTGCTGTAGTTGTTTGATTTTATTACTGATGAGTCCTTGAAAATTGTAAACATTTTGAATAGCACAATTAGTGTTTTAGAGGATAAATCTTAAACAATGTGAAGTGTAAACCTGGGGCAGTCAAAGAAGGGGGTTAGTAGCTAACCTGTAAAATGGAAATGGAGAGGCTGTCAACTGTCTGGATTTGAGAAAAGAGAGGGAACTTTCAAGAACACTCTTGTCATACATTGCCAGATGATAGTCAGGTTTTAAAAACACTGCCCTACATCATGGTGGCGTGTTTATTGAGCAGTGATCTATAAATATTTTTTGGCCAAATAAAGACGGTGAAGATGAACATAATATAAGCCAATATAATAACACATTGAATTAGGTTGAACACTTCTAATTCAATGTGCTACTGTATGCCAAAAGAAAAAGTAGGTCCACAAAATGTTGAACACCCTTAAAAAGTTTTATGAAAATAAACAAAATGCTTTTATATTTTATTTTTATATTTTATAATATAAAAATTTTTTATTCTATATATCAACTTTTAATGTAATAAAAACAGTTGTTACATATGTTTTTACTAATAAAACATGTAAAAAGTACATAACTTTTTACATAAATGAAAAAATAAAAAATATATTTATATTTTATATTTTATTTATAACTTTTTACAATATCAAGATGCAGCTCCACCTGGAATTCTGTTCAGATCTCATCAAAGTAGATAGTTTGGAGCTGCAAAGTATATAGGGAAGGTAAACTAAAATTATGTAAAGCATAGATCAATGCAAAGGAAATGACTGCTCAATGAGGACAGGTTGAAAAGATTGAGTCTGAAAGAAAGCTCTGTAGAAATGTAAAGGAAACATATAAAATATACGAATTAAGAGACAGGATCATAAAACATGAAAGATGCTAATTTAACACTACAAATTGTAAACAGTATATTTTAGAACAGATATTAAATTCAAGAAAACCATTTACTTGGAGAATGATATACATTGAAGTTTTAATTACAAGAATAATTTAGATACATTTGAGTGTGAAAGATTTGCAGTGTGAACTACACAGATAACATAGAGGAAATACCCTGACATCTATGTCAAACCATGTTTTCTACTGTCCCAGATCCCATTTCCTCATTCCCTCAAGGTCAGGAGGGTCATTCCAACATTTCTCCTTTCTCTCTCCTACATCATTTTTTCCCATATATTTCATTTCCATCAATGTGCAGCCAGTTATAATTTTGTATATTTTTAAAATGTTTTCTGTAAAAAGCATTACCTTCTTTAGGCCATTATTCCATTTGTCTATACCCCTTAGAATATTTCTGGAAAGAATTATCTAAATTCACTGCCGTTATTTCTCTTCTTTTATCACCTCAATTTTTAAAATGAACACTTTACATACATATAAAAAACTGCATAAAATCGTGAGTGTTCCATTCAATGCATTTTCACAAAATAAAATCCTAGTGTAAACATGAACAGATTTAAAAATGCAAAACAATAAAACCCTATCTCCACTCCCAACCATTTTTGCACCTAGTCACAATCCATCTTTTATTTTCTTAAATAAGTTCTTATTCCACTGATAAGCTTCCGATTTTTCAAACATCATATACATGGAAGGTAATATTACGGCAATTAGGTTCTTTTTTTAACTTCACCATTTTAGAGGTGTATGGTGATATCTCATTGACAGCTTCATGTAATTAATGAGGTAATCTATATCTATATGGCTAAATGAGGACCCTAGCAACTTTTCATTATTTTTTTGGCCATTTGAATATCTTCTTTTATGAAGTACCCAGTTACTGTACACGTTTTTTACTCATTTGTAATTAAATATTTTTTATTTTGATTAATTTATATGGATTTCAATTATTCTGGATATAAGGTTTTATCAATTATATGATTGCAAATACCTTCTCTAATTTGTGGCTTGCCCTTTAACTCTCCTAATAGAATATATGGATAAATAAAGATCTTCAATTTAATTAGGCCTATTTACCAAATATTTAGAGTCCTCTTTACAAAAAAAAATTACGACCCAGTGATTATAAAGATTTTTGCCTATGTTATTTTCCAGAATTTTTTTACTTGTCACTTATTAATCTATAATCTACCTGGAATTGATATTTGTATGGACTGTAGATGAAGGGGCTCAATTTTTTTTTTGGCTGTTTACTTTGTTTTTTATATATATTCGTATATACATATATATGTACATACGTGTATATACGTGTATATATATGTATATACGTGTATATATACGTATATCTGTATATGTATATATGTGTATATATGTATATATGTATATATGTATATATACGTATATGTATATATGTATATACGTATATATGTATGTTATATATACATATACATATATACGTGTATATGTATATATGTATATATACATATGTATATTATATACGCATATAACATATACATATGTATGTCATACACGCACGTGACACACCTGTATGTATGTCATACACGCACGTGACACACCTGTATGTATGTCATACACGCACGTGACACACCTGTATGTATGTTATATGTGTACATATATACATATATGTATATATACACATATACATATATGTATATATACACATATACATATATGTATATTATATGTACATATATACATATCTGCATATTATATACACATATATACATATGTGTATATAATATATAATATATAATATATCATATACATATATGTATATGATATATATTATATATGTATATATACATATATACATATTATATATACATATAATATACAGATATGTATATCTGTATATTAATATACAGATATGTATATCTGTATATTAATATACACATATGTATATGTGTATATTATATGTGCATATATACATGTATGTATATTATATGTGCATATA
Organism: Pongo abelii; assembly: GCF_028885655.2. Taxonomy (NCBI): domain Eukaryota; kingdom Metazoa; phylum Chordata; class Mammalia; order Primates; family Hominidae; genus Pongo; species Pongo abelii. Next base: position 123,258,412 of record NC_071991.2, read on the forward strand.
TACATGTATGTATATTATATGTGCATATATACATATGTGTATATATGATATATGTATACATATGTGTGTATATATGATATATACATATATACATATATACATATATACACATATACATATATACGTATATACACATATACATATATACATATATACACATATACGTATATATAATATATACATATATTTTGTATATATATGTATTATATATGTATTATATATAATATATATACATGTATATGTATATGTATAATATACATATACTTTTTTTTTTGAGACAGAGTCTCACTCGGTCACCCAGCAGACTGGAGTGCAGTGATGCAATCTCGGCTCACTGCATCCTCCACCTCCCAGGTTCACATGATTCTCCTGCTTCAGCCTCCCAACTAGCTGGAATTACAGGTTCTCATCACCACACTCAGATAATTTTTTAAAATAATTTTTATAGAGAAGGTGTTTCACCATGTTGGCCAGGCTGGAAAACAACCTGCTACTTTGGTTTCATTTATTGCTTTTCCCACTGCTCTGTGGAACCAACTCTGTCAGAAATCCACGGTCCATATGCGTGTGGGCCTGTTTTGGAATTCACCATTCTAGTTAGTGATTATTTGTATAGTCTTTTGACATTACTACAGTGCTTTAATGACTAAACTCTGTAAGAAATCTTGATATCTGGCAGTAAAAGTTGTCTAATTTTGTTATTATTCTTTTAGTATTTTCCTGAATATGTGCCTTGGCTCATTCCATTTGCATATATATTTTATATGCCTATATATTTTATGCAAATAGAATGAACTATGACTCATATTCACTTTCTTTAAATAAATCTGTAACTGTGACTATGATTCCATTAATCAATAGGTCACTTCAAGGGGAATAGTTAACTTTCCACCACTGAGACTTCAAATACATGAACATTAACTATTTAGATCTTCTTAAATTTTTCTCAATATTGTTATTTCATTTTCTGAATAGAAATTATATTATGTCATTATATTGTATCACTATATATCTTTCTGTGAAATTTATGGGTTTTTTGGTATAGTTTTCTTTTAAATAAATTTTCTTTTCTAATTTTTTGTTGCTAGTGATATGGTTTGGCTCTGTGTCTCCATCGAAGTCTCTTCTAGAATTATAATTCCCATAATTCCCACGTGCTGAGGATGGGACCTGGTGGGTGGTGTTTGGCTCATGGAGGTGGTTTCCCCCATGCTGTTCTCATGATAGCGAGTGAGTTCTCATGAGATCTGATGGTTTTATGAGTGTTTGACCGTTCCTCCTTCACACACACACTCTCTCTCTCCTGCCACCTTATGAAGAAGTTGCCTGCTTCCCCTTGGGCTTCTGCCATGATTGCAAGTTTCCTGAGGCTTCCCCAGCCATGCAGAGCTGCAAATCAATTAAACCTCTTTCCTTTATAAGTTACCCAGCCTTGGGTATTTATTTATGGCAGTGTGAGAACAGACTAATATAGCTAGTAAATGAAAGTAAATTTTTTTAATATAGTTTATGATATGTAATGGCTTTGCTAAATTTACTTGTTATTTGCAAATTCTATTGCATTTTCTATATGCTCAATATCTCAAATAACCAGAGCATCATTTTTTTTTTTCCTTTCTGAGGCTTACGTTTAACTTTCTTGCCTTATTTCTCTTAATATATTTTGAAGGCAATCTTAATGGGCATCCTTATCATGTTCCTGTTTACAGAGAGAATGCTTTTAATATTTTGCCCTTAATCATGAATCTTCCAGTGCTTTCTTTTTATAGATATTTCTTATCAAATAAGTTTTTTAATTTCCAAAGTTTTTTTTTTCAGAAGTAAGTATTAAATATTCGTTATTTTATTTCTAAGATAGGCAAGTGATTTTTCTTCATTTTTTGTTACTTTGGAGAATCACATTGTTTTCAATTTTATTTTAAACTAACTCACATTTGAAACTCATTTTTTATGTCATACTTTTATACATATTAGTACATTTATTTTTCTACATTTTAAAATGTTTTTGTCATTTATCTTCATGATGTAAATTGGTCTGTAATTTTTTAATTTTAATTTTCTGATCCTATTTTGGTATCACCATTGTGTTGATTTTATAAAGAAAATTGAGAGCATTTCCAGTTTGTCTATTTCCTGAGTTATTTTATTTTATATTGATGCCATTCTTCATTAGATCTCCTACAACTTAATCTAATTAGGGCTTGAGCTGATTTAAGCCTGGTTTTATGAGGCTGGGTGTATTTTCTCATAGAATTTATCCTTTGAGGATCACTGTCTGAAAGTTTTGTGTTTACCATAATTTCTTCCCTTTTTTCAGGCCCTAAACTCCAATTTATATCTCCCTAGTTGGTGAAAAATGCATGCCTGTCCCACTTTTTGGATTCTCTGATGCGTCTTATGAAATAGATGATGAATCAAGGGAAAAGCAACACAATGTCAGGCTCATCCTCTGTACTTTCTTTTTGTAAAGACTTTGGTCCTTGGACTGTCAACTACTCTGAGACTCAACTCAAGATTCTTGCAGATCAAGATTCTCAACCTCCCATTTGATCTATTTTTCCAGGTGTTATCTTCAGAAGGTCTGATCGTATATAAGCTAGTCAGCTTCAGATGTCTTCATTTTATTTTGAATTCACTCTTAAGAAGTTTTCATTTTGGGGCCGGGCGCGGGGGCTCACGCCTGTAATCCCAGCACTTTGGGAAGCCGATGCGGGAGCATCAGGAGGTCAGGAGATAGAGACCATCCCGGCTAACAAGGTGAAACCCCGTCTCTACTAAAAATACAAAAAAAAAAAAAAAAATTAGCCGGGCGTGGTGGCAGGCGCCTGTAGTCCCAGCTACACAGGAGGCTAAGGCAGGAGAATGGCGTGAACCTGGGAGGTGGAGCTTGCAGTGAGCCGAGATCGCGCCACTGCACTCCAGCCTGGGCGACACAGCGAGACTCCATCTCAAAAAAACAAAACAAAACAAGAAGTTTTCATTTCTATGACTTTACTGAAATGACTTTTTTTATGGTTAGTTTTTATTTCCGAAATCTTACCCTCAGTTTTCCTCCAAACTAAGAGGCCACTTCCCACTCTCCTTTTCTTGTTCTTCCTCATGACCTCAACCTCTAAGTATTTGAGCTTGGGATCAAAAGCTCCTCACAATTACTCTATCTATACTCACTCATAACACAGCTTCAATTACTACCTACATAATTACCAGTCTCATATCTACATTATCAGCCTCAGTCTTTCCCAGGAGCTTGACATTGATATCCACCTGCCTCCTTGACGCTTCTGCTTATAAGTACCTCCTTCATACCATGCCCTAAATAGAAACTTTAATTCCCCTACACCTTTCTACTTGTTTTTATTTTAATATTCTTCATCTCAGGTCTGAAATTTTCTATCTTATAAACACTCTTGTTTTTGTTTTCTTTTTGTAAACTTATTTCCTGCCCTAAATTTTATTTATGAACTTTTAAATAATATATCCACTCCCTACTCTTCTTCAAAAATCACCAAGGCTTCAGGGTCTTTCACTTGTTGTTTCTGTACCTCTGGTGTTCTTTCACCAGTTACCACCATGGCTTGACTCCTCACTTCCTTTAGGTGTTTGCTCAAATGTACTGTATAGGAATAAGGCTTTCCCTGAGCACCTAATAGAAAAATAGCAATCCTCTTTCCACAACCCATCCATTACATTCCCCTACTCCTTTTTTTCTCCACAGTGCTAAGTACCATCTGATATTTATGATTTTATTTATTTGTTTATTGACTATCTCCCACTACAAAAATGCAAACTCCGGGAGCCCACAGAATATATTACTTTGTTCATTACTGCATTTCCCTATTTGTAACACTGGAAATAATACATGGATAACTGAAACAGTGGATGAATAAAATAAAATTAGAAGACAGGAAAGCATTTCTAAGCTTTTAAAACCACCATTAAGTACAACAAAATGAAAAACTCATAAATCATGTTAAAATACTAACTGTAAGAAAATTAGTCTGGATAGACAATGATTCTGACATGGTACCATGCTTCTTTTGTTATTTTTCTACAGCGACTTCTAGTTTATCCTAAGCCTCTTTATGAGTTGACCATAATATATGTGTCTGAGAGGGGAAAAAGCATCTTGGAAGAGACAAATTCAGAGAAAAATCAAGCAGTTGTTATCGCAAACTCAGAGAAAAATCAAGCAATTGTTTCATCATTTTTTTCTTGATTCTTGTTTTGTTTGCCTATATTTTTCAGAAGCCAGTTGATTACATTGATGTAAACATTAAAGAGTAATCTTGTATTTGCCCCATATCAAACCATCTTATAGACATTAACAGGATTTTTTTAAGCTGTTGTTACATCCGATGCTGCCACTGGTTAATTTTCATCTTTGTAAAGAGCTAGTGTTTTTCTTTTAATTAACACATAATAGAGAGTTGATATATATAAACAAACTGTGAAATAGTTCATGTTTCAGTAAAGCAATATTTACTAATGAAATATTCTTGACAAGGAAGATTCCTTAATGTGGAATTCAAAAATGCCTGCTGAAAATTGCTCCATTCTGTAAGATGCATACTTAAGTACAAATTGTGCTATTGTTTTTTGGTTAGGCATGGTATTATTTCATGCAGATATATGAGTGGCGTATAAAATGTATATAATGATACATAAAATGGGAGAAACATTTAATTTCTGAGAGCAGGAAAAAAAGATCATGCTTTGCAGTCACTGCAAAGCATGCCTGAATAATACATATATTGTAAGGAAAAGAGAAAAAGGAAATAAAACAGCTGTGAACAGAAGCACTTGGTATAGGAACATGTATCAATATAATACTTGGGAGGAAAAGGCCAATACTTAATAAGTAAATGTAATCAAAAGTAGATAAATACAATATAGATACTGGTGGTATCATAATAGCCTAAGATCTCTGCCATTCTAGCAAGAAATGAGCAGGAAGCCTATTAAAAATTGAATGTGGATGTCCACCAAGATAAAGCAGTCTAATTCAGTCTCGTGGCCTCTACCAAAAAAAGAACCAGACTATTACTCAGGAAACCAGAAAGGAAAACAAAAGAACTACTGAAGAATTAAAATTTTGGAAATATGCATGGAAAACGATTTCCTAGTCCCGCTTTGAAGAAATAAAATATGATAAAATACCCTTTTATAGATACAGAAATATAGTTTTATAAAACTGTGTCAATTGCATTCAATCTCTAATAATTGTTTACACTATGTGCCTATTTGCCTACTATAAGGATTTGGATAAAATAATACATTTAGGAATTGTTAGAAGGGAGGTGAAAAGTTGGAGCTGATGAGGTTTAGGACATACTTCCTCAAAATATGGCACCTTGGCATTGAGAAAACAGCAGAGACAGAAGGTCTGTCTGACCTTCTCCTGCCATTCTCCCCTGAAGCAGGACATAAAAGAATTATCTGACCTTTCTCTAACGTAAGTCATAAGACTCTCATTTCAGAAGAGCCCTCCCTATACCTGGAGAAAAGGAATGAAGACACAGAGACACAAAGAAAAATCTGAAAATAAAAAAAAAAGGGCTCCAAGGGTTTTACGAGTTTATTACCATCATACCACCTTTTGTTCATCATATGTGGACATGACTGTCCACATTTCATCAAAACTGAGCATAAAATACAATTTTTCCTGTTTCTTTGGGTTTTCATTTCTGAATGCTCCCATGCCATGTAAAACTTACATTAAATACATTTGTATACTTTCATCTTGTTAATCCATACTTTGCTATAAGGGTCTCATCTACGAACTTAGCCACTGTTAAGAAAGTAAATTTATTTCTTTTACAGAGTAGAAGCAGAAACAATCAGATTGTGTTAATTTAGTGGAATCAGTGTGTACTTAGCATATGCTAGTTTCTTGGAGAAGGTCCCTTATTTAATCCCTACCAAAGTGCTTTGAGTTGTACATTTTCATCCACTGTCTACAAAGGAGCACACCAATAATGATGTTAAGTGATATGTTAAAGGTCTTGTACATTAGGTAATGAAAATCAAATTCAAGCTACATGGTCTGAATTCATGTTTATTTTTTTTAGCAATACGAAAAAATCTATATTGTATTCATCTACTTTTGATTACATTTACATATTAAGTATTGGTCTTTTCCTCCCAAGTATTATATTGATACATGTTTCTATACTAAGTGCTTCTGTTTACAGCTGTTTTATTTCCTTTTTCTCTTTTCCTTATGATGTGTATTATTCAACACATGCCTCATAGTATCAAATGCTTTTAACCTGGAACAGGATTTGGTGGGGGAAGAGTATTTTTGATGTGGGCATATTACATTGATAATAGAGTCTCACCTATTCATTTTATTCAACCTAAATGAAAAATCACATCTGTAAGATGCAATAAACCAGGAATGAAATGTGTCCCTGAGTAACTTCGGGAAATTATACTGGCACTAAGATAAAATATTTCATCAATGATAAAAAATACAGTTTTCAGATATGCTGTACAGCAATAGTTCTTAGGTCTAGTTAGAAAAAGCAATGTGGCATTTTCCTTTAATTATGCCTACTTTTCTACAGCTTGTGTATACCCTCTGTCAAAAACATTTTATTATTCAAATTGACCTGGTGCAGTGGCTCATGCCTATAATCTCAGTACTTTGGGAGGTAAAGAAGGGGGGATTGATTGAGGCCAGGAGTTTCGGATCAGCCTGGACAACGCAGCAATATCTTACTCTACAAAATAAAAAAAAAATTATCACGACACACCTGTAGTCCCAGCTGCTCAGGAGACTGAGGCAGGGGAATCCCTTAAACCCAGAAGTTGGAGGTTGAAGTTTGAGGCTGCACCACTGCTGCATTCCAACCTAGGATGCAGAAGGAGACCCTGTTCTCTAAAACAAATGTTATTCATATTATGTCATGAATGATGTAAACAAGTGCTGAATACTGAAAAGTAGTTTCCATCATTAATATTGTTTTTGTATCAAATAATAGTGGTCAGAAAATTATATAAGGCAGAATTTGATATGAATAGGATTTAACTCCTTTTTCTTTTTTTCCTTTTTTCTTTTTCTTTTCTTTTCTTTCTTTTCTTGAGACAGGCTATTGCTCTGTCATCCAGAGCAATCAGTGTCACAATCATGACCCACTGCAGCCTCGACCTCCTGGGCTCAAACAATCTCTCGCCTCAGCCCCCAGAGTAGCTGGGACTGTAGGCATGTGCTGGCATGCCCTTCTAATTTTTTGTAGAGACAAGGTCTTTCTATGTTGCCCAGGCTAATCTCGAACTCTTTGACTCGGGCAGTCCTCCTGTCTTGGCCTCCCAAAGTGCTGGGATTAAAGGCATGAGCCACTGCATCTGGCCAGATTTCATTTCATTATAAAACAAATCACCTTGCCATGCTGACAAAGTACGAATATGGTTGTGTTAAGATTAATCTATTAGGAATCTCAGTGCCCCACCAAGCTTTATTTTTTTTTAATATTGAAAAGAGAAAAAGGAAAATTTAACCACACTAGATCACAAGGGACTGTTTGCCAAACCCTTTGGTATTTTAAAAAACCATGATCCATTATAAGAAATCATATGAAGAAACAGATATTTACTGAAAAATATTCAATGTGCCAGGTATGATTAGTGACTTGAGGACTGGGCTTAACAGCCAGAACAATATTTCTTTAGGTATTCTAGTCTTCTCTCTTCTGAAGTATCAGCAAAAGCTTTGAGTTTTAGTTCTCATAATGTACTCAATGTCTCATGAGTTAGTTCAAATGTAAGTACGACTCAATTCTCAGGTGTTGGTGAAAACCTTTAATAAAGTTAAAACTAAACAATAAAGGAAACATGGTAAGTATGACAACAACAAACACTTTCAAAACCTGCTGTGTGCTGGATGCCAAGTTAGTCTAGGTTCCTCCGCTCTATCACTAAATTGTAAAACAAAAACCAGTATTTTATCCCTCTTGATCCTTTCCGGAATTATTTTTTACCTTACATTAAATTCCTACACCTATGTTCTGTTGTGGGTATGATGCCATATCATAAAATGTACAGGCTAATAAAAGACTAAATCCTAATTTGCATATATATATACATATTCATATTTAGTTTTTGGTATAAGAAAAATTTCCCAATAGAACTAGGCAGTAAAATTCCCATATCATAGAGTTCTAAGATCTGGAAGCTCAGCATCTTGATAGCAGAAAGGGGTTTATTAAATGTTACTTTATATTAAAGACAGTGAATGAAGAAGAAAGGACTAGAGTGACAGAATATGATAATCTGATCAGAGGGCCATACCACTTTCCTAATATAAATTCTTTCTTAAAAGTGCCAAATAAAAGAGGCTATTCAATTGTAGTAGCTGTGTTTTTAGTATTCCTTATGAAGGTAATACATAAACACAATTAGTTTTGAATAATATTTGAAAAACTTATATGCTCTTCAAGGAATCCAGAACCTAGTATTCAAAATATATTAATCTATTACAATCTATTTTACATGAAGAAAAATGAAAATAAAATTTAGAGTGACAAAACTTCATAGTTAGTTAATGGTAGAATTTGAGCTGGAATATTTATTTTCCAAATTTCTATTCACATGTTATTTCATTTATTTATTCCATATTGAATATGTATAACATGTTGAATAATATAAACATTTTGTAAACTAAGCAATATAAGATTAGGCTATAGTTTAGAATACATTCATTTGTTTAAGAATAAAGATACAAAGAACCTAAGACATTTTGTTAAATTACTAATCCAAAGACAAATATGATAGTGGCTTAACAGAGGAGAGTAGTAGTGGGTGTTTGAGTCCAAAATTCAACAGCACTCAATAAATTGGATGTGAACAGCAGTTATGAAGATAAGGGGACCATATACTATTCAAGTTTCTGACCTGGACAGTTGAGAAGACACCAACATGATTATTTTATACTTAGAACATGAGAATAAGATTGGTGGGAGATTATTCATTTTGTACTTTCATTTGAGGAATATATGTGGGGTATCTAAGTGCAGTTGGATAGCTGGGTCTCAAGCTCAAAGAGAGACATCTGGGCCTGAGATTTAACTTAAAATTTAAGTGGTATATAAATTGTATTTGAGCACAGAGATTGGTAGAATGATATTGTGATCCTATGAAACATATCAACTACCAATTTGAATGAGAAGCAGATGTCAAGGAAAAAGAACACAAGATTTAAAAATCAAAAAGAAACAAAACAATGATATTTTTCTGAGTGTTTCAGAAGAAGATTATTTTCACAGATAGAATGTACCTCAGAGACTAAGAGTAAAATTGAAAAGCATGTATTGGTGATAGCAGCAAAAACATATGGGTGAATTTAAAAACAATATTTCTCATGAAGTGGTTAAGAAGAAGTCATAAACTTCTGAACTAGACTGATGAACTTGATTGAGGTACGAATGTGAGGTGAAGAAGTAGAAAAATGATGGGAGAAACCGTGTTCAAGGAATGGGACCATGAAGATGAAGACATAGAGAAGGTAGTAGCTGACTACTCACATAGAGATAAATGTGGCAGCCCTGAGAATGCAACTAGTGTACCTCCTACTACCAGGAGCACAAGTGACAAAGAGCCCCAGCAGCTGATCTTTAAAATTCATTGCAGCGTCTGCATCCAGGCCACACCTTCTACAGGCTTTATCTCACCAATAACTGAGGGTGGCAGGGATGGATCTCAAGTAGACCATTTCTGGCCTACAGAGGTTGACACTGGCTCAAGCACTCCTTGATGACTTTGTCAAACTTTTTCGTAAGTGACTTTATTGAGGAATAAGTGATATACACATTTTCTTAAACTGCGCATATTTAATGTTCACATTTTTATGAGTTTGGACATATGCATAAACCTGTGAAACCATCACCACAGTCAAGATGAAAGATGTATTTATCACTTCCAAAAGTTCCCCTGTGTTCCTCTCTGTTTTTATGGTATAAGCACTTATAATGAGATCTACCTCATTAGCAAATTTGTAAGTGCACAATGTAGTATTGTTGATATAGGCACTAAGTGATATAGTAGATCCCTAGAGCTGATTCATCTAGCATAACTGAAACTTTATACCAATTGACAATTACTTCCCATTTTCCTCTTCCCCTGACCCCTGGTAACCACTGTTCTATTCTCTGCTTCTATGAGTTTGACTATTTTAAGTACTTCATATAAATAAAATAATACAGAATTTGTTATTCTGTGACTGGCTTATTTCACTGAGCATATTGCCCTTTGGGTTTATCCATGTTGTTGCCAATGACAGGGTTTTCATCTTTTTTTAAGGCTGAATAATATCCCATTTACCCTGATACCAATGTCAGACACTACAAAAAAAAAAAATACAAGCCAGCATCCCCAGTGAACATATATGAAAAATCCTCAACAAAATACTAGCAAGCTGAATTCAACAATACATTAAAAGCATCATACACCATGACAAGTGGGATTTATCCCTGGGATGCAAGGATGGGTCAACATATGCAAATTAATTAATGTGATACATCTCATTAACAGAATGAAAGATAAAAATTACATCTCAATAGAAGCAGAAAAAAATTTGACAAAATTCAACACTCTTTTACAATAAGGATTATCAACAAAGTATGGAAGGAATATACTTCAACATGTTAAGAGCTATAACACGAAAAGCCCAGAGATAACATCACAACTAGTGGTGAAAACCTGAAAGTGTTTCCTCTAAGATCAGGAAAAAGGCAAGGAGGCCAACTCTTGCTACATCTATTTAACATAGTATTGGAAATTCTAGCCAGAGCAAATAGATTAAAAAAATAAATAATTAAAAGGCATCCAAATTGGAAAGGAAGAAGTTAAATTGTTCATGCTTGTAGATGGCATGATCTTATATAAAACCCCTAAAGACTGCAAAGAATAAAACAAAACAAGACAACTGTTAGAACTAATAAACCAATTTAGTAAAGTTGTAGGAAACAAAATCAACATGCAAAAATTATGTTTCACTAGACTAACAGTAGACTATTGAAAAGAAAAGTAAGAAATAATCCCTTTACAACAACATTAAAACAAATAAAGTACTTGGAAATAAATTTAACCCATACACTGAAAACTACAAGACATTGACAAAAGAAATTAAAGACATAAATAAATGGAAAGATAACCTGTGTTCATGGATTAAAAATATTAATGTTGTTAAAATAATCCTTGCTACCTAAAGCAATCTACAGATTCAATACAATTCCTATCAAAATTCCAATGGAGCCAGGCACAGTGGCTCACGCCTGTAATCCCAGCACTTTGGGAGGCCGAGGCAGGCAGATCACTTTAGGTCAGGAGTTGGGGACCAGCCTGGCCAACATGGTGAAACCCTATCTCTACTAAAAATACAAAAATTAGCTGGGCATGGTGGCATGCACCTGTAGTTTCAGCTACTTAGAAGACTGAGACATGAGACTCTCTTGAACTGGGGAGACGGAGGTTGCAGCGAGCTGAAATTGAGCCAATGCACTCCATCCTGAGCAAAAGAGAGAGACCCTGACACACACACACACACACACACACACACACACACACACACACAAAATTCCAATGGGATTTTTTTTTTTTTTAGAGAAATAGAAAAAAGCAATCCTAAAATTCATTTACAACTGCAAAAGACCCAGAATCTTGAGAAAAAAAAAACAAATTTGGAGGTCTCATACTTTCTGACTTCAAAATATATTATGACGCTTCAGTAATTAAGACAGTATGCAGTTGGCATAAAGACAGACTTATACACAGAATAATAGAACAGAACAGAAGACGCCAAGTGAATTTTATGAAATATGTAATCAACTGACTGTCAAGGATTCCAAGAATGTGCAATGGAAGTTTGTCTTTTCAACAAAGTGTGCTGGGAAAACTAGATATCCACATGCCAAAGAATGAAATTTAACCCCTATCTTATGCCATACATAAAGATAAACTCAAAATGGATTAGAAATCTAAATATAAGACCTGATACTATAAAACTTCTCAAAGAAAACGGGAGGAAAGCTTCTTTACATTGGTCTTGGCAACAATTCTTGGCTATGACACCAAAAGCACCAGGAACAAAAGCAAAAGTAGACAAGTGGAATAACATTAAAAAAGTTTAATGGCCAGGCATGGTGGCTCACACCTGTAATCCCAGCACTTCGGGAGGCTGAGGTGGGCGGATCACTAGGTCAGGAGATCGAGACCATGCTGGCCAACATGGTGAAACCCCATCTCTACTAAAATACAAAAAATTAGTTAGGCATGGTGGTGCATGCCTGCAGTCCCAGCTACTCAGGAGGCTGAGGCAGGGGAGTCACTTGAACCCGGGAGGCAGAGGTTGCAGTGAGCCAAGATCATGCCACTGCACTCCAGCCCGGTGACAGAGCAAGGCTCCATCTGAAAAAAAAACAAAACAAACAAACAAAAAAAACCAGTTTCTGCACAGCAAAGGAAACAACAAAGTGCAAAGGCAATCTACAGAACGGGGAAAAAATTGCAAACCATGTACCTGCAAGTGGTTAATGTTGAACGTTTGATAAAGTTTGTAGTTTCCACACAACTTTCTCTTTCTCTATCACAGAGGATTAAATTATATAACTATCTGATTGGTTCTCTCATTGTTACCAAGATATTTCCCTGTTTCTTTTCACATAGGCTTTTCTCTAATAAAATCTCCGCATGTTTACTCTCCTCTTTGGGTCTGAATCTCAGAAGACCTAGACAGACACCTTAAGAAAGGGACATTTTATGAACAAGTTCTCAAATTATTTTAAATAATAATAGGAAATAAATTTGAAAGATATAACAGACAAAAGAACTATTATCAAAATCATTTCTTAAAAAAGCAAAGACAGAATGAGATTTAAACCATGAATAGCAAAGTTATTTTAATACAACAGAAGAGAAGTGAAGGAGGTTAGGTGTTGATGTGAGTATATTTATTAATTTAATGGCAAGAAGTCAAGAGGGTCCTTTGTCTTTGTGTTAGATTGTATTTTGGCTGCAACAATAGATTCCATCCCACATATTCTTCTTTAATGTGAATTAGCCACAGCCCCATTAAGAAGTCTAGTCTATATACCCCCGCCTTTGATCAGGCCTAATAGTTTCTTTGAACATGTAAGTATGGTAGAAATGGTCATGTGTCAGTCCTAGGTCAATTATTCTAATATGGTAAACTCTGCTTCCCCCTATGGGAATGCTGGTACTTAGAAGCCAGTCTTTACCTGGGAAGACTGACTTTCTTGAGACAATCACACCCAAGCCAGGTATAGATGCCTAGGAAAATTAAGGGCCAGGTGATGAGAGAGGAGCCAAGGAATACTGTGGGAAGAAGTTAATTTGAAAATGGATTCTCCAACCTCAGCCATTCCAAAAGATCTCACATGGATGGGAGCAAATCAGCCAAGTTAGTTCCATATTCCTGACCCAGAAAATCGTGAGCATAGTAAAATGGCAGTTTTAAGACACTAAGTATGGCGTAGCTGTTAGTAGATCAATGGACTTCTACTCCTTGAGACTTAGATGATGATTTAGATCGTGTGCTAAAAATTAGGTGGAACCTGACATGATAAGCATTTTGGGGCCAGTAAAGGAAAGAAAGTGGAAAATAGGAGAAAACTCACTGAGGAAATGAAGACATGGTGAGAATAACTATTGAAGACCTTTTGGAGATTTGAGATCATGAATTCCTAATGGCTCCAAGAGTATTCAGCAACTGAAGTTAGGACAGTAGATTGATCCAGAGATGTTTTACCAGGGAGTGGCAACAGAAGGACAACTGGAAAAAGCTCAAGAATAAATGTAAGAAAATCACTGAAATGATGGAGTTTAAACTGAACGTGAAATGAACATAGAAATAGCTAGCTGCAAAGGAGACTTTAAAGAGGCTAAAGCACTGTAAGACTAACAAAAGGCAATAATAATAATAATAATGCTGTAAGGGCATTAACTTAATGAAAACAACTAGTTTTCTTCAAAGTGAGTGCTTTTTAATTGAGTCAGTGCAGGATCATGACAACCTCTAACACAGTGGACCTTAAATGGAATGGAATTCTATTACATATCAAGGAAGAGATAAAGGACGAAACATGGGATGGATTATTCAAGACTTTTGAGGCCATGTGGAATGATGGCAACACCTCGGATAGAGAGCAAGATCATGAATTAGTTGCTTACAATCAATGGGTATTGTATGAGGGAAGGAATCGTTGGTGTAGATTGAATCTTATTTTTATGCTTGAATAGAGGATAAATAGGAAATAGCATTAAAGACTGTTGAGAATGTTACTATTACCTCTAAACCCTGAGGTTCATGGTTATGGAAGAAACTGCATTTTATATGGATGCGTAGGAAGCAATGCCCTCGAGAGAGCCTCGGGTTGCAAATAAATCAAGAAAATAGAGAACCTGTTAAGGAAAAAAAAAAATGAGGATATAAGAGATCTCTGTATCATGGACTGAAAGTTCTAAAATACAAAGCTGAAAGTTTTGAGATGACAGGCAGCTGTCTTCTCGAAGAGAAGTTAAGTTTAGAAGACAACACACTGTCAATCATATAGTGAAAAACTTCTGAGGAAGTATAAGTAGAGGGCTTTACTTAGTACTCTATGACCGAGGTTATGAAGCTCGAGGGGTTTAAGCATCCATTAGATTTTTTAAAAAGTACCTTTAGATATATCCTGATGGATGTAGGTTTGTAGGAATCAGGGACTCTGAATCAGTGAGCCTGTGGTCAGATGCTTGCTACCTTGCCATTCTGACAAAGATCCTGGTCATCAGTGTCCTTCTCGTGTAAATAGAGGCTTGAGTAATCAGATACCTAGTGTAATGATTAATAATGGCATGGAAGTGGTCCTGATAGACTCTGGGCATGAAAAGGAAAGATGGAGCAGAGCCCTAATGAGGATAAGGCTGACATTCAGGCTAAAGCAGTAATGTCAGTGGCCAGAAGCCTTACAAATACAGGGCCTTGTCAGTAGTTCATTAAATATTTTAACCCATTAGCATTCATGTCAATAGAATTTAATAAACAATTCAAAGTATATAAAAGGAAGCCTTGTCCTACTTTGTATATTCGGATGAAGATAGCAAAATATGCTAATTTTGATTAAAATATATCTGAAAATCATCTTTCAAAGGAACGATATTCTTCATACTTTTGAGGAAATGTAGGCTTAAGCCTGGAGAGTCAAAGCTTTTGTTGAAAATTCTGTTACTATTGCATTGTGATGAATCAGCTGCTTTACCATTACTAGCTTTAAAAGTGATCCAAGTTTAGAAAGATCAATACGGAAAAACTCCAGACTTAGCCATTTTAAAGCAAATATTTATGTTGAACTTCGTGCTATACACTGTCAGGATGCAGTGTGCATTAGGGGAGCATGTGAATCAGCAGCTTGCTCATTCTTGGTCTACAATTAGAAAAATAGTGAAAAACTACATAGTAAAAATAATGTGTAATCTTATACCTTAAATGAGCATGTAAATCACCACTTTTGAAATAATATTCCTTGGTGATAGCAAGTAGTGACTATGCATTCAAAGTAAGGGAAAAATTCAAAAATAATTACTGTCCAGCTCTATCTTTCTACAAATAATACATTAGGAATGCAAATGAATAGATAAAATAATTTCAATTTTTTAAAAAAGGAAAGTTTGAGGAGACATAATAAAAAGAAAGTGTACCCATTTTCAACTCTTAGCTATTTTCCATTCTTTGTCTTAATAACACAAGATGAGTATAGATTCTTATTAACTTTTTCCTTTTATTCACGCTACATTTTTTTGTCAGCCTATTTTTTTTTTTTCTCAGCAAAGTCCTGCAACAGAGCAGGAACATGGGAATCACTTGAAGGGATTCAGTGCTTTTTTTTTCTTTCTTTCTTCACTTAACAGTTATATTGAAGTTCCATCATTCTCTGACTTCAAATTTGCTGAAGGTTTGGGTTTTGTGCAGATTTGTCTTTCTTTATTGTGTCTGGAAGAAATAATAAATATAAAACCAGATAACCATATTGTCTTTAACTACATGGAAGCTCCCTCTTTCAGTTTATTTTATTGTTTGTTATTTGTGGGATATAGGAAGTCTTTTGATTTTATTTATGTTGTATATTTACCTAGTCATTTGCAGTACATAGTTTCCAAATGGGTAAAACCAGTTCGCTTATTGTTTCTTATATTTTAATTGTATTGTATATAATTACAGAACGTGATTCACATGATTTCTGCTCTTCTTAAATTACTTATGGCTTGATGCAGTTATATTTTTCTATTTAGAAAGAGTTGACACTTTCTTCAAAGACCTCTGTACATTGAGTTAAAAATTCCAAAATCATGCAATAAATTTAGATTTATTAAATGTATATGTCTAATAATTAAGGCTATAAAACTCATTTTTCTTAAAGATTTAATATTTTATCTTAATCATATCCCCTTAAAATGTAAACATTTACAATATCTCATATTTTAAAAATCATAATTGGTTTTTAAAATTCAAATGTTTTATATAGAACACAAAGCATATATAAAGACACTTTGTAAATTAATGCTAAAATTTATTTTAAATATAACAACATAACTAGTTACATATCAACACAAGTAGTTTAATCAAGTTAATAAACATTTGTGTTATGGTTCTTAATGATTATCCAGGAATTTTTGTCATCTTTATTTTATATAGTCCTAATGTTTAATATGTCACTTTGCTGTCTTACAATATTTTCAGCTAATCAGACCTAAAAGAGAAAGATTATCTTCTTAGCCCATATAAATTCACAGAATCTTGATTTTCTACTGATTGATTCTTAATCTGGGTGTAAGATTCAACCATTTATGTAAAGGTGATTCAAAAGGAAACCACTGAACATCAGGCTAAGCTCTCTCATAAATAAATTTTATTTGATAAATCAATAATTTAAATTTTATTTTTGAGTTTATTTCCTTTTCTATAGGCTTCAGTTTTTTTATCTGTCTCAAAAACATTATATTTTACAAACTTGCCAGATACTACATAGTTCATAGCCCTTTAATTGGGATATACTTATCAAAACCATTCTCATTATTACAAATATATGTGTGTTTTATTATTTTCCTATTTTAATTCAAAGGCCATCTATAATATCCATCTCCTAGGATAGGAAAAATCAATTACTGGCTTCTCTGGGTGATACCTGGCCAATTTATAATCATAATACTCAATGAAAAATATTTTATTGGATTATTAAGTATTACACTGAGCTTCCTATTCATAATATATTTCCCTTATTTCCTAAGATACATTGACAAATAACACACTCATATTTCAAGCTTATGCAAGTTGTAGGTATTGGTGAAAGTTGTTTCAGATGATTAAAAGATGGAAGTCTTGTTAAGTAGTAGCAAATACTTAGTAAAAAGTCATTTTCAATTTCCTGGAGGGCAGATATTATACCTAAAGGACTTGTACTCTAGGGAACAAGTGAGAGAACAGTATGTTAGCATTGTGATTTTTTTGTTGTTTGCTGCATATAGCAAGGTTCAACAAAAAAGAAATAAACAGCTTATAATAAAAAAAATTCAGGATAGAGATGGAAAATTTCAGGATTAAAAGAAGCAATTAAAAAACATTTAAAAAATAGAAAGAATATTGGGAAAAATTTGAGTAGTAAATACTGATTAAATCTGAGTTATGGGGTGTGGTAAGAATTAAATAAAGAGTATGGCTCTTAAAACCTCCAAGAAAAATAAAGTGACCCAAGTTAAGGGTAAAATTAAGAGTGAAGTGCCATCCTGGTGGATCATGAGGTCAGGAGATTGAGGCCATCCTGGCTAACACGGTGAAACACCATCTCTACTAAAAATACAAAAAAATTAGCCAGGCATGGTGGTGGACGCCTGAAGTCCCAGCTACTTGGGAGGCTGAGGCAGGAGTATGGCATGAACCCAGGAGGCAGAGCTTGCAGTGAGCAGAGATCACACCACTGCACTCCAGCCTGGGAGACAGAGTGAGACTCCATCTTAAAAAAAAAAAAAAAAAAAGTGAAGTGCTATCAAATCCTTTTAGTTTGTTAAAATGACTTGAGGGGAAAAACAGAATATGATGAGGGTTTGGCAGTGCATTCAACCCAACAGATTCAAGCTACATGTAATAAATTTAACAAACAGCAGCATGGGAATGAGAAAGCAAAAATACAGAGAAAATATATAGTATATGAGAACTCTGTCTTAGCAGGAGTTATGGGGTTGATGATAAGAACATGAGAGTTTTGATATCTCTTTGATACACTGATTTCCTTTCTTTTGGGTGTGTACCTAGCAGTGGGATTGCTGGATCATACGGTAGCTCTATTTTTAGTCTTTGAGGAACCCCCAAACTCTTCTTTGTAGTGATTGTATTAATTTACATCCCACCAACAGTGTATGAGTGTTCCTTTTTCTCCACATCCTTGAAACCATTCATTACATTCATTATTGCCTGTCTTTTGGATAAAAGCTATTTTCACTGCGGTGAGATGATACCTCATTTTAGTTTTGACTTGCATTTCTCTGATGATCAATGATGTTGAGCATCTTTTCATACACCTATTTGCTATTTGTACGTCTTCTTTCAAGGAATGTCTAGTCATACCTTTTGCCTATTTTTTAATCAGATAACTAGATTTTTTTACTGTAGAGTCATTTGAGCTCCTTATATATTCCCATTATTACTCCCTTGTCAGATGGATAATTTGCCAATATTTTCTGCCATTCTGTGCATTGTCTCTTCACTTTGTTGATTGTTTCCTTTGCTGTGCAACTTGATGTGATCCCATTTTCTTATTTTTGCGTTGGTTGTCTGTGCTTGTGGGATATTTATTACTCAAGAAATCCTTGCCTAGTCCAATGCCCTGGAGAATTTCCCCAATATCTTCTTTCAGTAGTTTCACAGTTTGAAGTCTTAGATTTAAGTTTTTAATCTATTTTGATTTGGTTTTGGTATATGTCAAGAGATAGGAGCCTAGTTTTATTCTTCTGCATATGCATATCCTGTTGTCCCAGCACAATTTATTGAAGAGACTGTCCTTTCCCCAGTGTATGTTCTTGGCCCCTTTGTGGAAAATGAGTTCACTGTAGTTGTATGGATTTGTTTCCAGGTTCTCTGTTCTGTTGCATTGGTCTATGTGTCTGTTCTTATGCCAGTACCATGCTGTTTTGGTTACTATAGCTATATAGTATTCTTTCACGTCAGGTAATGTGATTATTCCAGTTTTGTTCTTTTTGCTCAGGATGGTTTTGGCTATTCTGGGCCTTTTTGTGGTTACATATAAATTTCATTATTATTATTTTTCTATTTCTCTGAAAGATGTCGTTGCTATTTTGACAGAGATTGCATTAAATCTGTAGATTGCTTTGGGTAGTACGGACATTTTAACAATATTCTTTCTTTCAATCCCTGAACATGAAATATATCTCCATTTTTTTGTGTCCTTGTCAATTTCTTTCATCAGTTATTTATAGATTTCATTATAGAGATCTTTCACTTCTTTGGTTAATTCTTAGGTATTTTATTTTATTTCTAGCTATGGTAAAACGATTACTTCCTCCATTTATTTTTCAGACTGTTCATTGTTGGCATGTAGAAAGGCTACTGACTTTTGTATGCGGAATTTGTATCCTGCAATGTTGCTGAATTTGTTTATCTGTTCCAATAGTGTTTTAGTGGAGTTTTTAGGGTTTTTTTTGAAATTTAAGTTCATATCATCTGCACACAAGGATAATTTGACTTATTTCTTTCCCATTTGGATGGCCCTTCCTTCCTTCCTTCCTTTTTCTTTCTCCTGTCCGATTGCTCTAGATAGAACCTCCACTACTATGTTGAATAACAGTGGTGAAACTGAACATTCTTGTCACGTTCCAGATCTTATAGAAAAGGCTTTCATATTTTCCTGATGCAGTAAGATACTAGCTGTATGGGTGTGTTGTATATGGCTTTTACTGTGTTGAGGTATGTTTTTTCTCTGCCCAGTTTTTAAGGGTTTTTATCATAAAGGGACACTAAATTTTATCACATGCTTTTCCAGCATCAATTGAAATGATCACAAGGTTTTTGTCCTTTCTTCTGTTGATATTATGTATTACATTGATTGATTGATGTTGAACCAACCTTGCATCACTCAGATAAATCTCACTTGGTCATGATAAATAATTATTTTAACGTGTTGGTATTTTGATAGTTGATAGTTTGATAGTATTTTGTTGGATTTTTGCATCAAAGTTCATCAGGGATATTGCCTGTAGTTTTGTTGTTTGTTAGTTTCATTGTTGTTGTTGTTTCTATGTGTCTTTATCTGGTTCTGCTATGAGGGTAAAATTGGCCTCATAGAATCAGTTTGGAAGTATTCCATTCTCCTCTATTTCTCAGAATTGTTTTAGTAGGATTGTTATTAGTAAATTCAGCATTGACATTATTAGGTCCTGGGCTTTTCTTTGCTTGGAGACATTTTATTATGGATTCAATCTCATTACAGGTATTGATCTGTTCAGGTTACAGATCAATACAAGTTTTGGATTTCTTTAATGTTCAATCTCGGTCGGTTGTATGTGTCTAGGAATTTGTCCATTTCTTCTAGGTTTTCTAATTTTTTGGCATATAGTTGCTCATAGTAGCCTCTAATGATCCTTTGAATGTCTGTGGTATCAGTTGTAATGTTTCCTTTTTCATCTCTAATTTTATTTATTTAGGTCTCCTCTTTTTTTCATAGTCTCACTAAAATTTTGTCAGTTTTGTTTATCTTTTTAAAAAGCCAGCTTTTCATTTCATTAATCTCTTGTAATTTTTATTTCAATTTCATTTATTCATGTTCCAATGTTTATTATTTATTTTCTTCTACTAATTTTGGCTTCAGTAGGCTCTTGCTTTTCTAGTTTTAAAGATACATTGTTAGTTTGTTAATTTGAAGTTTTTCTACTTTTCTGAAATTGTGGTTATTTGCTATAAACTCTCTTCTTAGTACTGCTTTCATTGTATTCCATAAGCTGTGGTATATTTTGTTTCTATTTTCATTTGTTTCAAGAATTTTTTTGGTTTCCATCTAAATTTCTTCATTGACCCACTGGCCATTTTGGAGCATATTGGTTAATTTCCATGTGTTTGTGCGGTTTCCAAAATTCCTCTTGTTATTGATTCCTAGTTTTTTTCCACTATGGTCAAAGAAGATGCTTGATAAAAATTTAAATTTGAAAAAAAAAATTAATTTATGCTTCCTGGATTAATATATGCTCTATCCTTGAGAACGATCCATGTGCTAAAAGCAGAATGTGTATTCTAGAGCCATTGGATAAAGAGCTCTGAAATATCTACTAGGTTCATTTGATCTATAGCAGGCCTTGCCAACCACCAGACATGGACATGTACCAGTCCTTGGCCTGTTAAGAATAGGGCTGCACAGCAGAATGTGAGTGGTGACCTAGCAAGAGCAAGCATTACCACCTGAGCTCCACCTCCTGTCAGATCAGCCATGGCATTAGATTCTCATAGGAGTGCAAACCCTATTGTGAGCTGCACATTCAGGGGATATAGGTTACAAGCTTCTTATGAGAAGCAAACTAATGCCTGATGATCTGAGGTGGAACAGTTTCACCCCAAAAACATCTCCCCCATCCCAGGTCCCTGGAAAAATTGTCTTCCACAAAACTGGTGCCTGGTGCCAAGAAGGTTTGGAACTGTTGGTCTATAGTGCAGATTAAGCCCAATGTTTCTTTGTTAAGTTTCTGTCTGAGAGATCTATCCAGTGCTGAAAATGGGGTGTCAAAGACTCCAGCTGTTACTATAATTCTATTGGGATATGTCTCTCTCTTTAGCTCTTTAGTTCTAATAGTATTTGCTTTATATATCTGGGTCCTCCTGTGTTGTGTGTGTGTGTACTCCACAGTTGTTTCATCCTCTTGCTGAATTGAGCCCTTTATCATTATATAATGACCTTCTTGGTCTGTTTTATAGTTTTTGTCTTGAAATCTATTTTGTTTAATGTAACTGCTCCTTTTCCATTGTAATGGAATCTCTTTTTCCATCCCCTTATTTTTATCTATGGGTGTCTTTATAGGTGAAGTGTGTTTCTTGTAGCCCACAGATTGTTGGGTCTTGTTTTTTTTTTTTTTTTTTTGAGACAGAGTCTCACTCTATTGGCCAGGCTGGAGTACAGTGGCATAATCTCAGCTCACTGCAACCTCTGTCTCCCAGGCTCAAGCAATTCTCCTGCCTCAGCCTCTCGAGTAGCTGGGATTACAGGAGTGTGCCATCACGCCCAGCTAATTTTTGTATTTTTTGTAGAGACGGGGTTTCACCATGTTGGCCAGGCTTGTCACGAACTTCTGACCTCAGGTAATCCACCCGCCTCGGCCTCCCAAACTGCTGGGATTACAGGCGTGAGCCACCACGCTCCGCCAGGTCTTGCTTTTTTTAAAATCAATTGTACCATTAAATGTCTTTTGATTTGAGAGTTTAGTCTATTTACATTCACTGTAATTATTGATAAGTATAGACTTACTCCTGCATTTTGTTGTGTTTTTTTTTTTCTGGTTGTTTTGTGGTCTTCTTCCTTCTTTCTTTTCTGTCTTCCTTTTAGTGAATGTAATTTTCTCCAGTGTTTGTTTTCATTTCTGGCCTTTTATTTTTTTGTGTATCTGTTGTATGTTTTTTGATCTGAGGTTACCACGAGTTTTGCAAATAAAATCTTATAATCCATTATTTTAAATTGATGTAAACTTATCACTGATTGCATAAACAAACTATTAAACAAACAAGCCAAAAGAAAACTAATAAGAACCTTACAATTTAAATTTCAACCCCCCCATCTTTAAACCTTTTGTTGTTCCTATTTATATCTTATTGTATTGTCTATGTCTTGAAAAGTTGTGGTAGTTATTTTTGATAAGTTCATCTTATAGTCTTTCTACTCTAAATGAATAGTTTACACACCACAATTGCAGTGTTACACTATTCTGTGTTTTTTTCTGTGTACTTCCTATTACTAATGGGTTTTCTACCCTCAGATGATTTCTTATCACTCATTAACGCCCTTTGTTTTCAGACTGAAGGACTCCCTTTAGCCTCTTTTGCAGGATGGGTCTGGTATTGGTGAAATCCCTCAGCATCATTTTGTCTGGGAGTCTTTATTTCTCCTTCATATTTGAAGAATATTTTCACTGTATATACCATTCTAGGATTTTTTTTGTTGTTGTTCAGCACCTTAAATATGTCATGCCACTCTCTTGGCCTTTAAGTTTTCAACTGAAAATTCTGCTGCCAGACAAATTGGAGCTCCATCATTTGTTATTTGTTTCTTTCCTCTTGGTGCTTTTAGGATTCTTTCATTATCCTTGACCTTTGGGAATTTGATTGTTAAATGCCTTGGGAGGCCGAGGTGGGTGGATCACTTAAGGTCAGGAGCTCGAGACAAGCCTGGCCAACATGACGAAACTCCATCTCTACTAAAAATGCAAAAATTATCCAGGCGTGTTGTTTCACGCCTGTAGTCCCAGCTACTCAGGAGCACGAGAATCACTTGAACCTGCGAGGCAGATGTTGCCGTGAGTCCAGATTGTGCCACTGCACTCCATTCTGTGCAACAGAGTGGGACTCTGTCTTAAAAAATAAATAAATAAATAAATAAATAAATAAATAAATAAATAAACTTTAGGGGTAGTCTTTGGATTAAATCTGCTTGGTGTTCTATAATTATCTTGTTCTTAAATGCTGATATCGTTTTCTAGGTTTGGGAAGTTCTCAGTTATTATCCCTTTGAATAAAGTTTGTACCCTTATCTCTCTCTCTACCTCCTCTTTAAGGATAATAACTTAAACTTGCTCTTTTGAGGCTATTTCCCAGATCTTGTAGGTGTGCCTCATTCTTTTCTATTCTTTTTACTTTTGTCTCCTCTGACTGCATATTTTCAAGGAGACTGTCCTCAGGTTCACTAATTATTTCTTCTGCTTGATCAATTCTACAGACTCTGATGCATCCTTCAGTATATCTATTGCATTTTTCAACAGCAGAATTTCTGCTTGATTCTTTTTAATCACTTCAATCTCTTTGTGAAATTTATTTAATCAAATTCTGAATTCAGTTTCTTTGTTATCTTGAATTTCATTGAGTTTCCTTAACATAGCTGTTTTGAATTTCTGTCTGAAAGGTCACATAACTCTGTCTCCCCAGGATTGGTCCCTTGTGCCTTATTTAGTTTTTTGATGAGGTCATGTTTTCCTGGATGGTCTTGATACTTGTGGATGAAGAAAAGAGAGGCAAGAGTAGAGGACTTTGTCTTGCAACTTGGATTCCAGTTCAGGCACAGTAGGACAGGGAACCAGGCAGAGTCCTGATGCCCCTATTCCAGGGCCTGGATCCCAGATAACATTTCTAGGCATACCCTGCGCTATAAGGGAGCCTGCTGCTTGAAGGGAAGGGCCCAGTGCTGGCGGGATTTATCATCTGTTGACTAAAGAGCCCCTGAATAATTAGCAATGGTACCTGGGCAGTACTTGCCGTGGGCCTTGGGTGAGACTTGGAGATGTGCCGGCTTCAGGTGTAGCCCAACAAAATCCCATCAGTGGTGGCTATGGGCAGGGACTCTTGCTTGAAAAAAGGGGAGGGAAAAGTAAAGGTAACTTTGTCCTGCAGCTTGCAGCTTAGGTACCAGCTCAGTCACAGTGTGATAGGGCACCAAGTGGGCTCTCCCTGACTCAAGGCCTTGGTTCTTGGGTTACATTTCCGGACTTACCCTGGGCCAGAGGGGAGGCCATTCCCTTGAAGAGAGAGTTCCAGGGCTGGTAGCATTCACTACCAGATGACTGAAGAGCACTTGAGCCTTGAGTGAACATCAGTGGTAGACAGGCAGTAATCATCACAGGCCTGGGGTGCTTGGGGTTAGGGGGTGTGTGGCACAAGCCCTCCCTTGGCAACCCTGGCTGGGATCTTATTAGGTTGCATGGCCCCCCAACTTCACTGGCTCTGAGCCCATTATAGCACCAGGACTTGCCCAGAAATTGTAGTCCTTGTGGCCTAGACTCACAATCACTGTGTTCTCAGTCCTCCAAGTGCACAGATTATCTTTCTGCACTGTGGTGACCACTGCTGTGGGATAGGGGAGGCATTGGCAATTCAGGACTGGCTTTTCTGTCCTCCTCAGTGCCACTTTCAGTGATATGAAGTTAAAACCAGATACTGTGATCACTCAATTGATTTTAGTTTCTTATGAAAGTGCCTTTTTGTGTGGATAATTGTTTAATTTGGTGTTCCTACAGAGAGGATGATTGGTGGAGACTTCTATTTGGCCCTCGTGCTCCACCTCCACTTCCTCAGCTTTTATTTTAGATTCAGGGGGTACATGTGCAGGTTTGTTACATGACCGTATTTCATGAAGCTGAGGCTTGCAGTAGAAATGATCCCATTACCCAGATAGTGAGCACAGTACCCAATAAGCAGTTTTTCAGCACTTGCTTGCTTCTCTCTCTCTTTCCTCTAGTAGTCTCCAATGTCTGTTGATCTCATTTTAAAGTTCATGTGTACTCAATATTTAACTCTCACTTATAAGTGAGAACATGTGGTATTTAGTTTGCTGTTCATATGTTAATTTGTTTAGGATAATGGACTCTAGCTATATTCATGTTGCTGCAAAGGACATTATTTAGTTCCTTTTTATGGCTATGTGGTAATCCATGATATATATGTACCACATTTTCCTTATCCACTCCACCATTGATAGGCACCTAGGTTGGTTACATGTCATTGTAATTGTGAATAGTGCAGCAACGAACATCAGTACATGTGTCTTTTTGCTAGAATGGCATCTGGCTACTATTTTATATTTTCTATTTAACTTTTTCTTTTGTTTATTTGTCTTTATTACCTTCAAATTTAGTATTTTTCCTTTTCATGGTTCAGTTTGTACTCAGTGCTTTGCATTTCAAAATTAAATATCTGAAATACCAGTTATTTTATTAAAATCGTGTCATATATGACAATTTTATCTGTATTTTATCTGTGAATTTAAACAATATAAATGAACAAATTTGTAAAACTATTACATACTATACCACTATATCTTTTCTTATTCATTATAGTCTTTGTGGCATCCACAAATGAAAATTCTGCTTTCCTAAAACCTGGAACATTTCCAAGAAATACCTGTCTTTAGGACTGGCTTTAGGCAAGCTCTAAGGAGATGAGTTCTGAGACCATGGGATATTCTCCCTGATAAGAATGTCTTCGTATGCCTGAGGGCTTAGCCCCTGTTATTCAACTTGATCAGATAATTTATGCTAACCATGTAATCTATGGTGAACTCCTGTGTTTGTATGCCTCAGGCCATGGGCCAAGTAGTACCAGTTTGATCAGATAGTTCATGTTAACAACATAATGATGTAATTTGTGCTAAACACCTGTTTTTGCTCTGGGTATTTGGAGCACACAAATATTGCATGCCTACATGACTGACCCACAATAAAAACTCTGAACACCAAAGCTTAGGTGAGCTTTTATGGTTGGTAACACTTCACCTATGTTGTCATATACCATTGCTGGGAGAATTAAGTGCATTTGTGTAACTCCAATGGGAAAGGACAGGTAGAAGCTTGTACATGGTTACTCTTGGACTTCACCTCATGCACCTTTCCCTTTGCTGATTTTAATCTGTATCTTTTTTCTGAAATAAACTATAACTATGTGTATAACAATTTCTAAGTCTTGTGAGTTCTTCCAATGGCTAGAGATTGAGGTTAGTCTGAGAGACCAAACACAGCACCTTAATTATTAATATTATTGCACAAAAAGCCATCTCTAATCATTATATTAAAATTTTTAAATTGTATCTTTTTTTTTTTCATATGGAGTTTCTCTCTTGTTGCCCAGGCTGGAGTGCAATGGTACAATGTTGGCTCACTGCAACCTCTACCTCCCAGGTTCAAGCAATTCTCCTGCCTCAGCCTACTGAGTAGCTGGGATTACAGGCACCTGCCACCACACCTGGCTAATTTTTTGTATTTCTAGTAGAGATGGGGTTTCACCATGTTGGCCAGGCTGGTCTTGAACTCCTGACCTCAGGTGATCCACCCACTTCGGCCTCCCAAAGTTCTGGGATTGCAGGTGTGGGCCATTGTGCCTGGCCAAAATTGCATCTTTCTTTTATTTACAAGTCTTCACACTATATGTGTCAGTCCTCCACTAGGGTATCCAAGATGGTTTTTTACCCACCAACCTCTTCCTTCACTGTTTGTCCTCAGTGCATACCATGCTGCCTTCATTTAATTACCCATGTCTTTTCTCACACTGAATCCAATAAAGTTGGGTTAAAGTTATACTCCCAAACTTTTACAAAACAGGAAACAAAATTCCTTGAGTATCTTTGTGCACAGATCTTATGTTCCTAATATTTCTGTCACTTATTTTCCACCAGAGGTATGGTTTATTTTACTTATAAATCATTCACTCATTAGGCAAATATTTGCTGAGCTCTTAATACATGATTACTGTGATCAATACACTCTGCTAAGTAAATCAAACACAGATTTTCACTTTGAGAAGCTTAAAATATAAGTGCAAAATTCTTAACTTTGATTTTAAGTTCAGAGGTACATGTGCAGGTGTGTTATATAGATAGACTTGTGTCATGGGAATTTGTTGTACAGATATTTCATTACCCAGGTATTAGAAAAAACAACCAATGGGGAAATGACTCCCTACTCAATAAATGATGCTGGAAAAACTGGCTAGCGATATGCAGAAGATTAAAACTCAACCCTTTCCTTACATCATATACAAAAATTAACTCAAGATGGGTTAAAGACTTAAATGTAAAACTAAAACTATAAAAATCCTAGAAGACAACCCAGGCAAAACCCTTCAGGACATAGGCACAGGCAAAGATTTCATGATGAAGACACCAAAAGCAATTACAATACAAGCAAAATTGCAATACAAGCAAAAGTTAACAAATAAGATCTAATTAAAGAGCTTCTGCACAGCAAAAGAAACTATCAACAGAGTAAACAGACAACCTACAGAATGGGAGAAAAGTTTTGCAGACTATGCATATGACAAAGGTCTAAAATCTAGCATCTATAAGTAACTTAAACAAATTTATAAGAAAAATAAATGAATAGTAGTAACAATAGTAGATGAATAATGAGAAAAGGTACAGACAGGTACAAAAAGAGATGTGTGAGATACTTAAAGACGCCATTTTCATTCAACAATAATTTAGGGTTTTTTTTTTGTTTTTAAGTTTTGTGTGTCTTCACATCTGTGTTTTCTAACTTAAATTTTAAATTCTTAGATGGTAAAATTGTGCCAGCTCAAATAGGCTGGCATCATGCCTAGTATAGTAAAATACAAAAATAGATAACAAATAGTTAAAACACACACACACACACACACACACACACAGAGTTGTTTTAAGGTGTTTTAAAATGGAGTTATTTTAAATTTTTTTAAATCAATATTAATAAAAACTCCATGTTACTATAAGTAGCATTATTAAAAGACTATTCATTAATCATTGGCTTTTTCAGAGGTATTTGAACCAGAGCAACTTCATCTTGAATAGGGGCTAGGTAAAATTAGGCTGAGACCTACTGGGCTGCATTCCCAGAAGGTTTGGCATTTTAAGTCATAGGAAGAGATAGGAGGTCAAGGTCGGCAAAATAATACAGGTCATAACGACTTTGCTGATAAAACTGGTTGTAGTAAAGAAGCTGACCAAAACCCACCAAAGCCAAGATGACAATTAGAGTGACCACAGGTGGTCCACATGGCTCATTATATGCTAGTTATAATACATTAGCATGCTAAAAAACAGAACAAAACAAAACACACTCCTACCAGCGCGATGACAGTTTACAAATACCTTGGCAATTTCAGGAAGTTACCATATATGGTCTAAAAAGGGGAGAAACCCTTAGTTCCGGGAAATGCCCACCCTTTTCCAAGAGAACTTATGAGTAATCTACCCCTTGTTTAGCATATAATCAGGAAATAACCATAAAAACGGCCAACCATGCTTCTGCTCTGCCTATGGACTAGAGATTCTTTTATTCCTTTACTTTCTCAATAAACTTGCTTTCATTTTATTCTATGGTCTAGCCCCAAATCCTTTCTTGCACGGGATCCAAGAACCCTCTCCTGTGGTCTGCATCAGGACTCTTTTCTGATAACAGCTTCATGGAATTGTCTAAGTTTTCAACTTTCCTTCTGTGTTTTAATTATGAATTTTAATATTAGTTATAATACTAATTGTTATAAACATATTCTTTAGAAATACTAAGCAGCATAATTTCACAGTAGTAAATAAATCTATTTACTTACTTTGAAAAGTGGTAAAGGAACAATTAAGCTTATTGAATAGAGAACCTTAATAGTGAACATCTTGATTCAATTATTTTGCTTGCTCATTAAATTTCTATTTGTTTTATAAAATCATGTAAGAATTTGTGACTCTAGCTAGTGCCTGAGGTTTATATTAGTCAGTTAAAATTTATGGTATTTGACTATTCATTGTTTCAAATTGATTATCTATAACTTGTGAGTCATAAATTTACTTACTAAATTATATTTTTAAAAATTATTTACATGTATTATTTGTGAGCTCCCAAACATTTTGTCATTTTGTAACAACTTGAAAATTCTTACATCTATTCAGAGCTCTTAGCTAAAAGTGAAAAGTGGCAATCTTAAAGTCATAAAGTAGGTTGCTGTGTAGACTTAGAATATAGCACTGCAAGATTTCAACTTGTAGGACAAATTAGTAAATAAAAAAACAGAATTTCACATGTATTACATCTAATGAATATGATATCATTAATATCAACAGAAAACATACCATAATCAACAAAAAAACTGTAAGCCACATGCTTAGAAAAAGTGTTATATTGGATTTTCCATTTCCAGTATCACTGAAAGACATTGTTTAGCATTGACCTAAGCATGGTGGTGTTTACCTGTAGTCCTAGCTACTTAGAAGGCTAAGGTGGGAGGATCCCTTGAGACCAGGAGTTTGAGATTACAGTGAGCTATGATCATGAAGTGGTGATGATTATAGCTGCTCATGTGTGTCCACATTTGAAGGCTATCACTTCAATTAATCATATATTTTTATTTTACTAATTATTTTATTGTCCTGATAATATTATTGAGTCAAAATTGCATAAACAAATAAGCACAGAGAAAAAATAAGATTTTTTGTTTTTTAAGTGTATTATTCCCATTAAAAACATTTCCTAGAGCCCTAGAGCTGTAAATATTTCACTAAAATATGCCCAATTTCAAGAAAAATATTCTGAATTACTTCTACTCAGAATAATTTGAGATCTCTCCTTTTCATTGCTGTCTCTGCACTAAAGCATTTTAAATGATGTGCTTTAGTGATTAGTTTTAAATCTAGACATACACATTTGTGGATGCTATTACAATAAAAACCATGCAGAGTAACTGAGCCTTTGGCATTGACTATTTCACTTCATTACCCATCAAATTTGAGACTTCTTCCAGAAAAGCAAGAGGAAAATTTAAATCAAATTGATTTATAATAGTAACAAATGACCTTTTTTCTCCTTAAGCATTTAATATTAATATTTGAATGGAAAAGATGGAGGCATATGAGGGTTTTGATTCGCTGAGAGATGATGGTTTTTTGCATTCCTTTTGAAAGCAGGGAAAATATACAGGTTATTTGCTTTTACTGATTTAGATTAGCAGGTATATGTCTTTTACCATCTCCATGCTTTGGATGATGGTCATGGATCATGCCATTAATGCATTTAACTGCCCCCAATACACAGATTTATCTGATTATTGTAAGCATCTTGAGGCATGAGTTTGCACCCAGAAGTGCTGGTATACTTATAAAAAAGAAAAAAGAAACACACAATTTGCCCCCACATTGTGAAACACAGTCAATTTTGAATTAAGTTGCTTTATTCAGGGTTGCATACTGATTTGAAGATTCACTTCATTGTTTCTGCTGCTGTGGTTGTAACCCAATGATTACACTGAATTATCTGAATACAAAAGTAACTGGGTAGAAACTATATTAATTTCATTATTATCCACAAACTTTTGCTTTTAATTAACTGTTCATCTATTTATTCAGCAAAAGCTTGTAAGTACATACCATAAGCCAGAAATGGTTAAAGGGAGAAGTGCTACAACAAAAAGTAGATATGACATAATTTCTTCTCTCAAAAGCTTTTCAGTAGGAGAAACGTGAATTTAAATGAAAGCCATAAATCATTGTATGTATTATAATAGATAGAAGTGTGTTGATACACATAATGGACACCTAAAACAGGCCATGGTGATTTATATTTTCCGTTTCTAAAAGGTTTTTTAAAGAATGTATTCCTAACTGTAAATAATTTTTTTTCCAAAAACTGTAGTATATATGTTTTAATTTTAAAGTCATGGCCAGGCCAAGCACAGTGGCTCACACCTGTAATCCTAGCACTTTGAGAGGCCAAGGTGGGTAGATCACAAGGTCAGGAGTTCAAGACCAGCCTGGCCAATATGGTGAAACTCCATTTCTACTAAAAATACAAAAATTAGCCAGGCGTGGTGGTGGGCTCCTGTAGTCCCAGCTACTCGGGAAGCTGAGGAAGGAGAATCACTTGAACCTGGGAGGTAGAGGTTGCAGACAGCCAAGATCATGCCACTTGCACTCTAGCCTGGGCGACAGAGTGAGACTCCATCTCAAAAAAAAAAAAAAAAAAAAAAAATCATGGCCATATATACTTGTCAAACTTTCATTTTACTTCTTCACATACTACCTGTCAGGCCTCTGAGCCCAAGCTAAGCCATCATATCCCCTGTGACCTGCACGTATACACACAGATGGCCGGTTCCTGCCTTAACTGATGACATTCCACCATAAAAGAAGTAAAAATGGCCTGTTCCTGCCTTAACTGATGACAATGTCTTGTGAAATTCCTTCTCTGGCTCATCCTGGCTCAAAAGCTCCCCTACTGAGCACCTTCTGACCCCCACACCTGCCCACCAGAGAACAACCCCCCTTTGACTGTAATTTTCCTTTACCTACCCAAATCCTATAAAATGGCCCCACCCCTATCTCCCTTTGCTGACTCTCTTTTTGGATTCAGCCTGCCTGCACCCAGTTCATTAAAAGCTTTATTGCTCTCACAAAGCCTGTTTGGTGGTCTCTTCATACGGACGCTCATGAAATTTGGTGCCGAAACCGGGGATCAGGGGACCTCCCTTAGGAGATCAATCCGCTGTCCTTCCTCCTACTCTTTGCTCCATGAGAAAGATCCACCTACGACCTCTGGTCCTCAGACCCACCAGCCCAAGGAACATCTCACCAATTTCAAATCCGGTAAGCGGCCCCTTTTTACTCTGTTCTCCAACCTCCCTCACTATCCCTCAACTTCTTTCTCCTTTCAATCTTGGTGCCACACTTCATTCTCTCCCTTCTCTCAATTTCAATTCCTTTCATTTTCTGGTAGAGACAAAAGAGACACGTTTTATCCGTGGACCCAAAACTCTGGCGCCAGTCACGGACTGGGAAGGCAGCCTTCCGTTGGTGTTTAATCATTGCAGGGACACTTCTCCAATTATTCACCCAGGTTTCAGAGGTGTCAGACCACGCAGGGACGCCTGCCTTGGTCCTTCACCCTTAGCAGCAAGTCCCACTTTTCTAAGGAAGAGGCAAGAACCCCAACCCCTTCTCTCCATGTTTCTACCCCTTCTCTGCTTTTCTGGGGGAGGGGTAAGAATCCCTCAACCCCTGCCCCTTCACCCTTAGCAGCAAGTCCCGCTTTTCTAGGGGACAGGCAGGAACCCTGACCTCTTATCTCGGCACCCCGATCCCTTATTTCCACACCCCAACCTCTTATCTCTGCACCCTGATCCCTTATTTCCATGCCCCAACCTCTTATATCTGTGCCCCAACCCCTTATTTCTGCACCCCGAGCTCTTATCTCTGCACCCCAACCCCTTATTTCTGCACCCCAACCCCTTTCCCACTTTTCTGGAAGGTAAGAACCCCCGAACCCCTTCCCTCCGTGTCTCTACTCTCTCTTTTCTCTGGGCTTGCCTCCTTCACTATAGGCAACCTTCTACCTTCCATTCCTCCTTCTTCTCCCTTAGCCTGTGTTCTTAAAAACCTAAAACCTCTTCAACTCACACCTGACCTAAAACCTAAATGCCTTATTTTCTTCTGCAATGCCACTTGACCCCAACACAAACTCAACAGTGGTTCCAAATAGCCAGAAAATGGCACTCTCAATTTTTCCATCCTACAAGATCTAAATAATTCTTGTTGTAAAATGGGCAAACAGTCTGAGGTGCCTGATGTCCAGGCATTCTTTTACACATCAGTCCCTCCCTAGTCTCTGTGCCCAATGCAACTCATCCCAAATCTTCCTTCTTTCCCTCCTGCCTGTCCACTCAGTCCCAACCCCAAGCGTCGCTGAGTCTTTCTAATCTTCCTTTTCTACAGACCCATCTGACCTCTCCCCTCCTCGCCAGGCCAAGCTAGGTCCCAATTCTTCCTCAGCATCTGCTCCTCCACCCTATAATCCTTTTATCACCTCCCCTTCTCACACCCGGTCCGGCTTACAGTTTCGTTCCATGACTAGCCCTCCCCCACCTGCCCAGCAATTTCCTCTTAGAAAGGTGGCTAGAGTTAAAGGCATAGTCAAGGTTAATGCTCCTTTTCCTTTATCCAACCTCTCCCAAATTAGATGGCGTTTAGGCTCTTTTTCATCAAATATAAAAACACAGCCCAGTTCATGGTTCATTTGGCAGCAACCCTGAAACGCTTTACAGCACTAGACCCTAAAATGTCAAAAGGCAGTCTTATTCTCAATATACATTTTATTACCCAATCCGCTCCTGACATTAAATAAAACTCCAAAAGTTAAATTCTGGCCCTCAAACCCCACAACAGGACTTAATTAACCTCACCTTCAA
Organism: Pongo abelii; assembly: GCF_028885655.2. Lineage (NCBI taxonomy): Eukaryota > Metazoa > Chordata > Mammalia > Primates > Hominidae > Pongo > Pongo abelii. Next base: position 123,292,349 of record NC_071991.2, read on the forward strand.
GGTGCACAATAATAGAGTAGAGGCAGCCAAGTAGCAATGTATTTCTAAGTTGCAATTCCTTGCCTCCACTGTGAGACAAACCCCAGCCACATCTCCAGCACACAAGAACTCCAAATGCCTGAACCAGAGCTGCACGGGGTTCCTCCAGAACCTCCTCCCCCAGGAGCTTGCTACAAGTGCCAGAAATCTGGCCACTGGGCCAAGGAATGTCAACAGCCCCGGATTCCTCCTAAGCCAAGTCCCATCTGTGCGGGACCCCACTGAAAATCAGACTGTTCAACTCACCTGGCAGCCACTCCCAGAGCCCCTGGAACTCTGGCCCAAGGCTCTCTGATTCCTTCTCCAATCTTCTCGGCTTAGCAGCTGAAGACTGACGCTGCCCGATTGCCTCGGAAGCCTACAGGACCATCACAGACGCTCTGGGTAACTCTCACAGTGGAAGGTAAGTCCTTCCCCTTCTTAGTCAATATGGAGGCTACCCACTCCACATTACCTTCTTTTCAAGGGCCTGTTTCCCTTGCCTCCATAACTGTTGTAGGTATTGACGGCCAGGCTTCTAAATCTCTTAAAACTCCCCAACTCTGGTGCCAACTTAGAAAACATTCTTTTATGCACTCTTTTTTTAGTTACCCCCACCTGCCCAGTTCCCTTATTAGCTACAGCCACACCTCATTGCTGCCCTTTTCCCCAGTTCAAAGCCTCCTTTGCATCCTCCCCTCGTATCCCCCCACCTTACCCCACAAGTATAAGGTACCTCTACTCCCTCCTTGGCGACTGATCATGCACCCCTTACCATCTCATTAAAACCTAATCACCCTTACCCCCCTCAATGCCAATATCCCATTCCACAGCACGCTTTAAAAAGATTAAAGCCTGTTATCACTCGCCTGCTACAGCATGGCCTTTCAAAGCCTATAAACTCTCCTTACAATTCCCCCATTTTACCTGTCCTAAAACCAGACAAGACTTACAGGTTAGTTCAGGGTCTGTGCCTTATCAACCAAATTGTTTTGCCTATCCACCCTGTGGTGCCAAACCTATATACTCTCCTATCCTCAATACCTCCCTCTACAACCCATTATTCTGTTCTGGATTTCAAACATGTTTTCTTTACTATTCCTTTGCACCCTTCATCCCAGCCTCTCCGCTTTCACTTGGACTGACCCTGACACTCATTAGGCTCAGCAAATTACCTAGGCCGTACTGCCACAAGGCTTCACAGACAGCCCCCATTACTTCAGTCAAGCCCAAATTTCATCCTCATCTGTTACCTATCTCGGCATAATTCTCATAAAAACACACATGCTCTCCCTGCTGATCGTGTCTGACTAATCTCCCAAACCCCAACCCCTCCTACAAAACAACAACTCCTTTCCTTCCTAGGCATGGTTAGAAACTTTCACCTTTGGATACCTGGTTTTGCCATCCTAACAAAACCATTATATAAACTCACAAAAGGAAACCTAGCTGACCCCATAGATCCTAAATCCTTTCCCCACTCCTCTTTCAATTCCTTGAAGACAGCTTTAGAGACTGCCCCCACCCTAGCTCTCCCTGACTCATCCCAACCCTTTTCATTACACACACCCAAAGTGCAGGGCTGTGCAGTCGGAATTCTTACACAAGGACCGGGATCGTGTCCTGTAGCCTTTTTGTCCAAACAACTTGACCTTACTGTTTTAGGCTGGCCATCATGTCTCTGTGCAGCGGCTGCTGCCACCCTAATATTTTTAGAGGCCCTCAAAATCACAAACTATGCTCAACTCACTCTCTACAGCTCTCATAATTTCCAAAATCCATTTTCTTCCTCACACCTGACGCATATACTTTCTGCTCCCTGGCTCCTTCAGCTGTACTCACTCTTTGTTGAGTCTCCCACAATTACCATTGTTCCTGGCCTGGTCTTCAATCCGGCCTCCTACATTATTCCGGATACCACACCTGACCCTCATGACTGCAGCTCTCTGATCCACCTGACGTTCACCCTATTTCCCCACATTTCTTTCTTCCCTGTTTCTCACCCTGATCACACTTAGTTTATTGATGGCAGTTCCACCAGGCCTAATCGCCACTCACCAGCAAACGCAGGCTATGCAATAGTATCTTCCACATCTGTTATTGAGGCTACCACTCTGCTCCCCACCACTACCTCTCAGCAAGCCAAACTAGTTGCCTTAACTCAGGCCCTCACTCTTGCAAAAGGACTTTGCGTCAATATTTATACTGACTCTAAATATGCCTTCCATATTCTGCACCACCATGTGGTCATATAGGCTGAAAGAAGTTTCCTCACTACACAAGGGTCCTCCATCCTTAATGCCTCTTTAATAAAAAGCCTGCTCAAGGCCGCTTTACTTCCAAAGGAAGCTGGAGTCATTCACTGCAAAACGCATCAAAAGCCATCAGATCCCGTTGCTCTAGGCAACGCTTTTGCTGATAAGGTGGCTAGACAAGCAGCTATCTTTCCAACTTCTGTCTCTCACAGCAACACTTATGCTGATAAGGTGGCTAGACAAGCAGCTAGCTCTCCAACTTCTGTCCCTCATGGCCAGTTTTTCTCCTTCACATCGGTCACTCCCACCTACTCCCCCGCTGGAACTTCCACCTATCAATCTCTTCCCACACAAGGCAAATGGTTCTTGGACCAAGGGAAATATCTCCTTCTAGCCTCACAGGCCCATTCTATTCTGTCGTCATTTCATAACCTCTTCCATGTAGGTTACAAGCCGCTAGTCCGTCTCTTAGAACCTCTCATTTCCTTTCCATCATGAAAGTCTGTCCTCAAGGAGATCACTTCTCAGTGTTCCATCTGCTATTCTACTACCCCTCAGGGATTGTTCAGGCCCCCTCCCTATCCTACACATCAAGCTCGGGGATTTGTCCCTGCCCAGGACCGGCAGATTGACTTTACTCCTATACCCCAAGTCAGAAAACTAAAATATCTCTTAGTCTGGGTAGACACTTTCACTGGATGGGTAGAGGCATTTTCCATAGGGTCTGAGAAGGCCACCGTGTTAATTTCTTCCCTTCTGTCGGGCATAATTCCTTGGTTTAGCCTTCCCACCTCTATACAGTCTGATAACGGACCAGCCTTTACTAGTCAAATCACCCAAGCAGTTTCTCAGGCTCTTGGTACTTAGTGGAACCTTCATGTCCCTTACAGTCCTCAGTCTTCAGGAAAGGTAGAACAGACTAATGGTCTTTTAAAAGCACACCTCACCAAGCTCAGCCACCAACTTAAAAAGGACTAGACAATACTTTTACCACTTTCCCTTCTCAGAATTCAGGCCTGTCCTTGGAATGCTACAAGGTACAGCCCATTTGAGCTCCTGTATAGACACTCCTTTTTATTAGGCCCCAGTCTCATTCCAGACACCAGACCAACTTGGACTGTGCCCAAAAAAACTTGTCATCCCAACTATCTTCTGTCTAGTCATACTCCTATTCACCATTCTCAACTACTCATACATGCCCTGCTCTTGTTTACACTGCCGGTTTACACTGTTTCTCCAAGCCATCACAGCTGATACCTCCTGGTGCTATCCTCAAACTGCTACTCTTAACTCTTAAAGTAAATAAATAATCTTTGCTGGCAGGACTATGCTGAATCTCCTTAAGCACTCTCTAATTAGATGTCCTGGGTCCTCCCAATTCTTAGATCTTTAATACCTGTTTTCTCCTTCTCTTATTCCTTCTAGTTTTTCAATTCATACAAAAGCATATCCAGACCATCACCAATAATTCTACATGACAAATGTTTCTTCTAACAACTCCACAATATCACCCCTTGCCACAAAATCTTCCTTCAGCTTAATCTGTCCCACTCTAGGTTCCCAAGCGGCCCCTAATCCTGCTCGAAGCAGCCCCGAGAAACATTGCCCATTATCTCTCCATACCACCCCCAAACATTTTCACCGTCCCAATACTTTACCACTATTTTGTTTCATTTTTCCTATTAATATAAGAAGACAGGAATGTCAGGCCTCTGAGCCCAAGCTAAGCCATCATATCCCCTGTGACCTGCACTTACACATCCAGATGGCTGGTTCCTGCCTTAACTGATGACATTGTCTTGTGAAATTCCTTCTCCTGGCTCATCCTGGCTCAAAAGTTCCCCTACTGAGCACCTTGTGACCCCCACACTTGCCCGCCAGAGAACAACCCCCCTTTGACTGTAATTTTCCTTTACCTACCCAAATCCTATAAAATGGCCCCACCCCTATCTCCCTTCACTGACTCTCTTTTTGGATTCAGCCTGCCTGCACCCAGGTGATTAAAAGCTTTATTGCTCTCACAAAGCCTGTTTGGTGGTCTCTTCACACGGAAGCGCATGAAACTACCCTATATTTAAGAGTTTGAAAAAATTAAATGATTGTATTTACAAGAGCCTACAGGTTTTTCTTCACTTAGTCTCTGTCCTTCTCTCCTTTGCCAGTCCTGAGGAAGATTGACATTTGCTGCCTGCATAAAGAACCCTACTTGGTGAAAACCCAAGTTTTGTTGGAGTCTGCTCCTGTGAGACATGAGGATAAAACAGTACATGTGTACACTGTAGATCTGGAAGGGAAAGCAGAAAGTATCCAACACTTCTTGCATAAAGAAAACAAAATGTAAGTTTTTCAATTTATGACCGTATGTTTACTTACTGCTTCCTAATTTCAACTTGTTCCTTTAGATACTCACTGCGTAGAAATGCTTAAGAATAACAAAACAGAATTGTTTCTGAGTTTCCACAAACAGTATTTTCTCCCAGCTATTATAAATATGATACTTTTTGCCAATTTCCCAGGCACCGAGAAAATACTTAATCTTCTATTTTTTGTTGGTGTGGGCTGCAAAGAGAAAAATTTTGCAAATGGCATCTTACTGTGTTACTAATTTCTGCTGCTAGGAATTTATATCTTTGTTTCATGAAGGATTTGAACTTTGTTCTTTTGTCCTAGGGCAAATTCATCAAACTGCACATAACATTACAAATGAAACAAAAAAAAGAGTAGAAAATATCTTGGAGCACCATTTTTTGGCTGTAATTTATATAACAACTCAGATATTAAAATTAGCAAAAAGGATAAAAAGAAAAAGAAGCCAAATGCTTTACCAGGAGCATTGATTAATAAATGCTATTATTATATTACTATATAGTAATTAAATGTCTACAGGGATAGCCCCCATAAAATTCAAGTTTCTGTAAAAGGCATGCCAGAATTATCTGAAGTACTTTCTAATGACCCACTAAACCAACTATTTCATTCCCACTTGGTCAGAAAATATTAATTGAGTTGATGCTATGTAGGAAGCTCTGTGATAGACTCTGCCCACATAGCAATGAATTACTTCATGGTAGATAAAAGAATGAAAAGACGTTTTTAAAATGGTGTAATGGAGTCAAGCACAGGATACTATGGGAATATAAAGGATGGTTATGTAGTCCAGCCTTGGGGACATCGATAGGTCAGTGATATATCAACTTGAGTTGTGATTGAAGAATGAATTATCCAGGCAAAGAAGGCAACTTGAGGGAAAAGATGTCTAACCATAAGCAGACATGCAGGAGTTGGCTTGGTGAATTTAAGCATACCTAGTGGTGGCATGATCATGAAGAGCTTCCATTTATGATCAAATTAAAATTTTATTCACAAAGATGTGGTCTCATAAAAGAATTTTAATTTGAAATAATATGATTTGCATTTTTGAATTGTTAATCTAGAAGCCTTGTGAAAATGAATTCAATGTGAAGGGATTTATATCACTTTCCATCCTTTGATGTCATCCTGCTGTTTTCTAACTTCTGTTTTCACAAAATCTCCACCTTTTAAGTCATAATGCATAATTTCTTCCCACTTCCTTTGCTGGCAAGGAAATGTTCTCATTTTGCACTTTTGCATATGGAGGGTGGCTGCTAGCTGTGCTAGATATATGATATACCCTAATGCCTCTGTCTCTTTTCATCATTCCTTTCTGCTAAATCAATTAGAATGACAGGGTAATAGAACTCTCTTTGTATCAATATGTTCAATATGGTTTGTTCCCCTATGGGCAATGTCCCCCTGTTTGTTTTAAGATAAAATAATTTTAAGTTGTACCTCAGTACTGATACTCTGTATTGCTAGTGTTCATTAGAAACTGGTATCATAAGTTGTTTCAAAATGTGACAGTGCATTAAAGATTTATCAAACATTAAACAAATCCTATATGGGTCTGCTCCTGGTTTGTCCCAGGAGCCTATACATAAAGAAAGAGTTAAAAAGACAATCTCATGTCCTTGCTAAATAAATATGCTTTAGGGTTCAAGAAGCAGTTTACTAAGTTAAATAAGTGCAATAAATCAATGGAGAAATGCAAAAGTTAACTGCTCAAACCTGAAAGTGTAGAGGGATTTCTTGGAAGCAATTGGAGAAGAAGGGCAAGAAATAGCTACAGATGACCTAGAAGATTTGACCAGTCTGTAATTTGTCTGAGACTGTAACCTATCCAACTTATCTCTGATAGCTACAAGTAGAGGATCGAAGCCTCCAACTCATAGGTTACGGACTGCAGTGAAAAAGTCAGGAGATTCTAGCTGAAGTACAATCAAACTCTTTGATTATGTGGAGGAACCCAGCAATAATCAATATGTTGAATTGGTCCAGGGTATCCCTTACTGTGCAGTCATACCTGCTTCCTTTTCCATCAAAGGAGTCCTCAAACGTGCACAATTCTACACACACAAAAAAACTTAACCTTGCAACAAAAGAGCATAGGCTCTACATTGTTACATGTTGTTCCAAAATTATTCTCAATTTAAGCTTTACATTTTTAGTCATCTCTAACCCATTGAATAAATATGTATATGAATCCCTTTCCTTGAGCAAATATCTGCTTGTATTTTCTCTTTCTAATTCAAGCAGAATTACTGACAAAAGCAAGTCTTTTTTTTTTGTCTTAGATATTTGCCCAGCGGTTTCTGTTTTACAAGTTTTATTTCTGTTAACAGATTTTGTGGAATTTCAACTATGTTCCAATTAAAAAGCACTTTGAATAAGAGCCCTAGAGCCCCTCCTTATTAGCATGGGATTAGGTTCTAAAATATATGTTAGTAATGTTAAGCGGGAGCTTCAGCTATGAATTCCAAAGCAAAGTTACCTGAAACCAGGTACAATTAAACTGCTTTTGGAGACAACATCCTATATGACATGAAATGTAACCAAAAACAGGTAAATAAATACTAAGAGAACTAATCACTGTGGTTTATGAACTGACAGCTTTTACTGTTTATCTGCATGCATTATGAATAGAAAAACTAATTTTCCTTGTTTTCAGTATATAACTAATTCGACCAGCAGAAATTCTACTAAAGATGCTGAACACACACACACACACACACACACACACACACACACACACTCTTGTTGAATGAATTGTCCTAAATTTGAATTAAGACTGTGAGCAACTTGATCTCTTTGGAAATTTGAGTCATTCTTAGAAATTGGTTCCAGGTTGAATATTGTAAAACCAAATTTCAAAAAATCTGGTAATTTTTCTACCAGGAAAAACTAGTTTCCTTTTTAAGCTTGATCATTTTTTTTTCTGTAGACATACCCCTTTGGGCCATCTGATCATTTTTCTTTTATTTCTCTCTTAGTATTTCTACTCCATTTAAGTAAAGACAAATGAGGAAACATACCGCTACAACTTCACCTCCAATACAAAGGATGGATAAACTTCTGTTTTATTTCTTACGTGTCAAATCAATATTTGGGGTCCTAATCATTTTAAGAATTCTCCTGTGATTTGCTCCTGCTTTCTCTTCATCTTGTATGTGTGTGGGCATGTGTATGCGCTCAGCGAGGCTTAGAATTAAAGACTCTATTCTACACAATGCATCCACTCTATCAAGAGCCAAATTCTTATCTTGCTTTGAAGCCTCAGGGATCATTGACTTCAAAAGAATATATTATGTTCCAAAGTGGATCCATACAGCTGTAGAGGAAGGCATAAAATTGGTCCTGAGAGACTAGTTCCTCAATTCAATGTGATGTTATTCTGCTGCATACATAAGTAGCTCTGTCTCTCTCACTGGTGCATGCCAGTTTGTGTGTATTTGTGATCAAGCATAGTGAGACGAAACAGAATTCCAATATGCTTTCTGGAATTATTCTCGGGTAATAGCAGAGATGATATTATCAAAATCAAAACTAATTAATATTTTAAACAGAAAGATCTTTTATGATTTATGCTATCTTTGAAATACAAACAAACAGTAAGTCAGATAAGAAATCAGATCACTGTGAATAAATGACTAAATCTCTAGGTGCCTTCCAAACCAAGATTTCCAGGGTATAAGTTAACTTGTTTCATTGAGGTGATTAGAGCAGAAGTGTCAGATAATATAAAATAAAAACTTCATTGTAGAAAATGAAAGAAAAATGTATGATTACTGTGTATAAATAACACCTGCTCTATGTTTACATATACACAATGAATATCAAACATTAAATTAAAACACATTCAACTAATTATTTTTAAAATATAGTTTTGAAGTTCAAACTAATGTTGTCAAAGAAATCTGAATTTCTAAATACTGATGCATTTCTTTTAACTTTACCCTGTACAATTAAACTATGCAAAATAATTTGGAATTTACATTATTGTCTATCTTTTTTTAGTAAGCTGCATTTTCTTTGTTAAAAGTGTTAAGCAAAGGGATAAAAGAAGGTTCTAAGTTCAGATATATTGGGGAGATTTAGGTATAAAAATTGTTTAACAAACAAATTTCTTTTATTGAGTACTTTACAAGATCCTTCACAGTTTTGAAAAAGTAGGATATGTGGTATTCATCATTCCCAAATTGTGTTTGACCACATAACCAATGCCACTACACCATTCTCAGCCCTGTTTTGAATTTTGCAAGATTTTGTGAGCTTCTAGTGTGTAAATTTATATTTAGTAAGAAGCATTTCATTTGGTTCTTAAGAATTTTCTCTCCTAGGTTTTTAAATTGTTTTGTTAGTTCTCAGAAAACGAGCACCATTCACGTCCTTTGTAGGGACATGGATGAAGTGGGAAACCATCATTCTCAGCAAGCTAACAGAGGAACAGAAAACCACACACTGCATGTTCTCACTCATAAGTGGAAGTTGAACAATGAGAATGCATGGGCACAGGGAAGGGAATATCACACACCAGGGCCTGTCGGGGGCGGGGGACTAGGGGAGGGATAACATTAGGAGAAATACCTAATGTAGATGACGGGTTGATGGGTGCAGCAAACCACCATGGCACACGCATACCTATGTAATAAACCTGCACATTCTGCACATGTATCCCAGAACTTAAAGTATAATTAAAAAAAAAAAGAAAGAAAGAAAATGAGTACCATTAACTGTCAAATACACTCACTCACCTTTTTGTACTATTTAACAGCTTGGATTTGTACTGGTACATCAAGTTGCTTTAGCCAATGAAATGGAGGTTCTCTGGCTCTAAATGTTTAAACTTTTCTAGAATATTATATATGTATATGGCTAACGAGGCTAAAGGTGTCAGCCTTAGTGAAAGTAGAGCAATATTTGCTAGATACATTGAAAGACACTGATATTTTCATTTCTGCCCTTATAATTATATAACAATCATTACCCGTTCCTTTTTCTGATGGCAACAAATACTGGCATCTCGTTAAATATTGTTAAGAGGATTATAACATTATTATCTAATCATATTGGACATTCATAGTACATAAAGCAATTACATTTTGACACAAAGTATATTGGAATATATATAGAAAAAGTACATTTCAATGAGACATAGTTTTTATCTATTTCCAATTGTCTTCAGCCTTGAAAACTAGACATTAATTATATTGTGTTGCTTTTAATCAGTGTTTTATAAAGAACCCCAAAAATAATAGAATAATAGAACAAATAAAATCTTTCAGAAGGTCAAATGTACTAATAATTAGTAGATTTTTGTATCCAATCTCTGAATGTATACTGCATAATTTTCCAGAATCAAAGTTTAAAAATAGAATAGTAGTTTTTTGTTTCTTCATAGATATTAGTGCAATATAAAATACCAAATAAAAAATGGCATATTTAACATTTTCCCTACTTTCTAATTCCAATTCTTAAGAAAATTTACATAGGCACTAACATATGACAGAAAGAACAAAAACCTTTTAATTGGAATATTGTATAGGTAGGTAGGAGATATGTAAAATCTATAATCTTGAATCTAGGAGGCTTTATGAATGATATTGGTAAAAATTTTGTACTCAAATTGATTAATGCAACTATTTCTCCATGTTTACTAAATCTTGTATTATTCTAATGTTTTAAAACTGTAAATTTTGTTCAATTATGTGTAAGCTATTACTTGAAGGATGAGTTGATATTCATAATGGAAAAGCACAATTAATAAATAAAAGCAATCCTTATTTTATTTGTTCCTTTGTATCATTCTCTGTAGCTATATTGACATAATTCTACAACTTATGTTGTTTAAGTCAATAAAATAAGACAATATATTATGTGGTACAATTAATGGGATGTCATAAATCAAATAATGGCAGATGATAAAAATTGGATGTTGTGTGCCTACAGGCACAATGCAAGAGTAAGAAGAGTGATTTCCAAATGTGCAATGCTTTTCCTACATTTATGCTAATTTCAAAGTATATTGCTGAAAAAACAAGCCTTTACTTGAATTTTAAATTTCTATTTTATAGCTTCTTCATGAAAATAATGATGGTATATGAAAATTCACATCAAAATTTTTTGAGAGACTTTTAAATTATTGGCAAATTGTCTAAGTTAGAAATTGGTGAAACTAAACTTTAAAAAGTCCTTAGCTGAAAATATAAAAAATGCTGCTGTGATAAATATTTAACATTGATGTCTATAGTTTGTAATTTTCTGAAAAACAATTGTTATTGTTTCTATGGTAGTAATTTACTAACAGTAGTCATAGTAGAAGCAGCAATAATAATATCACTGTATTAGTCCTTTCTCATGTTGCTGATACAGACATATCTAGGACCGAGTAATTTATAAAGAAAAAGAGGTTTCATGGACTTACAGTTCCATGTGGCTGGGGAGGCCTCACAATCATGGTGGAAGGTGAAAGACACGTCTTACGTGGTGGTGAAGAGAGAATGAGAGCCAAGTGAAAAGTGAAACCCCTTATAAAATCATCAAATCTCGTGAGAGTTATTCACTACCATGAGAAAAGCATGGGGGGAACTGCCTGCATGATTCAATTATCTGCCACTGGGTCTCTCCCACAACACGTGAGAATTATGGGAGCTACATTTCAAGATGCGATTTGGGTGGGGACACAGCCAAACCATATGAGTCAGCACTGGTGCTATTATTTGCCAGAAAACTTCCATGAGAATTCCCTGAAGATCAGAGGCTGATTTTCATTATTAGAGCCCATAAGTCCAAAATTAATTGAGTTATTTAAGTGACCATATTTGGAATCTAGTTAGGTTGTGACTTAATTATGTGAATAATCTTATGTTTTAAGATATTTTTAAGCCATTGGTCTATTATGGCAGTGAATGCCTATTATTACAAAACAAATTTGGCAATAAGTCATTCAAGGTATGACATAGAATCTCCTCATTAACTACCCTGCCCACAAAGGAAGCCTGCTTTAAAGAGCAGAATAAGTCCCTCTACAGTATATAATTGTTTAACAGAGGACTCTAATAGTATCACAATCAATTCTATGTAGCATACAGTGTAGTTATATAATCATTTTAAGCACCAAATCTTTACCTCTGAAGAATTTTGAAGAACGTCCCATGACATATGCCAACTGCTATTTTTCACTGTCATCTTTCTTCATCTGAAAATATGTATTTACGCTATTATTAATTTTCACAAACTCACTGGTAAAATCAGTCAGCATTTTATCCTAAAAATATAAATCTATAATGTTTTAGTTACATGAAATAACTGCAGGTTGTAGAACACACAAAGTATACTTTGTCCAAATTCTCAAGTACGATAAAAACAAGAAATATTCTCTTATGGATATCTATAGTTTAATAAGAGTAGCATCAGGAGAATCACTTTAAAATTTAGAATAATTATTTTCTTATGAGAAAAATGTGCTCCCAATGGATCACTTTTAAAAGTAACACAAATAGAGTATTTAAAATGTAATTATATAATAAAATATTGATTTATAAAAATGATTACAAGAAAATGTCTCATGTATGAACAGAAATGTATCTGTAAATTTTCATTTTAGGTAATTCATGTTGAATGTTTTTTAAATGAAATTCCATAAATCTGTCATGATTATATATTGCTTATGAAACAAAATGAGCCAAAAAGTTTTTTTTCAAAGTGCCCTGACTACATACAGGAACTATGAACAACTTCATCTACTCATTGTAGATATTACAAATATAGCCCACTAGAAGAAATACATGTAGATAATTGAAAATAGAACAGGACCATATTTCAACAATTCTCAGTCAAACAAACTCTGCATTATTGACATTTTGTGTCTTCTCATGAAGGATATATGTAGAAGTCCATCGCATAACTTATAATATTATTTCCTTTTTTGAGGTTTTACCTCAATGTAATCTTACACAATAAAGTGCATAAGGATACTAAGCAAATGGACTATTTTTGAGCTCTAAGATACATGAACACACACACACCACATAGACGCACGTATATGTGCATGTGTTCACGTGTGTGTGTATGTATATATAATCTTGTGCAAAGTTTATCCATGTGATCCCACTGGTAGAATCTGGTAAAAAACAATATCCCTTTGTTAATTAAGGATTATTTCTACAATAATGGTGTAAAAGCTCAGATTCTTTATTCTTTATCTGGCCTGAAGACCCTGGAAGAGTTTCAAGGACTATATGAATACTAAATTGTACACCAAAAAATGTATAATAAATTTTTTTATTTTATTTTATTATTATTATGCTTTAAGTTTTAGGGTACAAGTGCACAATGTGCAGGTTTGTTACATATGTATACATGTGCCATGTTGCTGTGCTGCACCCATTAACTCATCATTTAGCATTAGTTATATCTCCTAATGCTATCCCTCACCCCTCCCCCAACCCCACAACAGTCCCCAGAGTGTGATGTTCCCCTTCCTGTGTCCATGTGTTCTCATTGTTCAATTCCCACCCATGAGTGAGAACATGCGGTGTTTGGTTTTTTTGTCCTTGCGATAGTTTGCTGAGAATGATGGTTTCCAGTTTCATCCATGTCCCTACAAAGGATATGAACTCTTCATTTTTTATGGCTGCATGGTATTCCATGGTGTATATGTGCCACATTTTCTTAATCCAGTCTATCGTTGTTGGACATTTGGGTTGGTTCCAAGTCTTTGCTATTGTGAATAATACATTTTTATAGACAGAAGTATCCATAAAATTTTCAAATATGTCTGTGTAATATTAAAATTAAGTACCACTTTTCAAGCCATATAATCTTATTACTTTTATTACATCAGCAATGTAGCTTAGTTAACTACTGAACAAAGTGGGAGAAGGTGATAAGAGGCTTACATAAGTTGATAGCTTGGCCCTGAGGAAAGAAAATTTGACCTAGACTTCCTGGAATTTCTTAATAATTGATGTATTTTCTCCTTAGCACTTATCACCCCCTGATATATTATACATTTGTATTTGTTTATCAGAGCCACTAGAATAACATTTCTAAGAGAAGAATATATTTATTGCACAGTGTCTAGAAAAGTGATGCACAGTAAGTGTGTAATAAATTATCATTGAGTGAGTGGAGGCTCTACTGAGAAAAGTTTGCTAGAGAAAACAATATGGTAATTAACTTATGATTGCAAACAGCTTTAAAATGCAAGGACTTTAAAACATATAGCCAAGGGCTAGAGCCAAAAATAATTGGAGGCCCATAAACTACAGAGAAAATACCATGTAAAGGAAATGCTGTCTTTCATATAGCTTGAAATGTTTCCGTGGCAGTTTGTTTTCAATATGTCCAAGATCCATCTCCCATCCTGCATCCAGAATTGGAGTCTATTCCTCTCCACCTCGCATCTGGGATGTAACTTGATGGACCAATGGAATGGGTGAGAGTGACATCCTGGGACTCCTAAGTCTGGGTTATAAGAATCCTTTCATCTTTCTCCTGGACCTACTGGAGCATTTTCTCTAGGAAAAGCAAATTAATGTATGTATAAGAAGTCCAACTACCCTGAAACTGCCTTGTGATGAGACATACAAGCTATATGACAAACCAGGAATATTAAGACACCATGTGGAAAGAAAGAAAGGTCAAAGAATTGAGGCACTAGATATTTGAATTAAATGATCATTTTGGAATTGGTGTCTCCAGCTCCACGTGTTCAGCTGACACCACCATGGATCAGAAACAAGCCACTCAGTCAAGATTTTACAGAATTCCTGATGCACATATCATAAGAAAAATTGTTTTTTAAAAATAGGTGTTTTGAGCCTCAAGATGTTGGGGCAGTGTGTTACACCAAAATAAATAAGTGAAACAATTTTTAATACCACTCAGAAGAGAGGGAGAATTTATTTCACATTAAATTATACAACATATGCCAACTATACTGAAATTTTGGCACACATTTAACTGAGAATATTCTGATTTAAAGGCTAAACTACAAAGAAGCTTATGACCAAAAGAGTTTGACTGTTGGATCAAAGAACACATTAGGGACTCAGATATTGCTTTGACATATATTTCTATCTTGTTGTCTTGTTTTCTTGCATCGTTTAGGTATAGTAATCATAAAACAGGCCCATTGCCCTGTACTGACTCCACTAATGTTTTATTTATGGTATCAAGGCCTTTTTCTTGCCTTTTAGCTGGGCTCTACAGGGATATCTCAATGAATTTTTAATATTCATTTTTACCCTTTTTTAAAGCAGAGCTAGAAGTGAGTCTCACAGAGGGTTATGCTGAGCAATGAGGTATTTGTCAGGCTGCCACATGAGTCATTTTTTTCCAATGACAAAGCAGTTGGCTGCCCTGGAGGGGAACATAAAAGGAATCTCAGTAATCATGTCCTACTTGAGTTACCTACACATTGCTGACTCAACAGCTGTTTCTATCCAGAAGAAAACAAGGCAGGAGATAAAATATAAACTAAAAACAACTGATCAAAAGGAAAAAAAATGTAATAAAACCACCACTGAAACAATTGCCTTTTTTTTCATTCAAAGAATGATTTTTGAGCACACATGCTTTAAATGAAAATCTATAAAACAAATTACAAATAGGAATCTTTACACTTCGTGGGACATTGGATCTCGTGTTTTATCAGCAAAACCTGCTAGGAAAATTGCAATCACATAGTCCTCTAATCCTTTCTTAGTTACTGAATGAAATATTAAACCTGGAAGAATGCAAGAAGTTCTAGATTGGGTCTCAGGCCTAGATCTGAGTCAGAAATTTTCAGGCCATATACTTCACACATGATTTGCTGCCAGATATTACATAGGAGAAATTGTAACTTCTGAAAAAAAAACTGATAGCAGATACTGAGTAGAGACGTGTCCTTCTCTTCTTTAATCCAGTAGTGAGTTAAGAAAGTTTCTCTAGTAGAATGTGGGGCCTTTTTAGGAATCAACATGGTCTATGAACACACAAGTAGGCTTCTTAGACAACAGAGTTTTCTAACATGATATATAAATTGTTTTTTAAAAGATGTGAAATTACATGAAAATATTGGAATTTCCGGAATAATCCAAGATAATACTGAGAAGAACAGTGATTGATTCTCTCCTAGATCACCCTGAAGTAAAGGAACAAGAATATCTGTGTCGGTAGAAGCCATTGATATTACGTCCCTACCTGAGATTAGGAGATGCACCTATGGTTGTGCACAAGGTCTTCTATCTGGGAGTGACCACCAAAATGTCTTTGAAATTATAATATAAAAAGACTAGTAACAGGACTTGGAAGAAAAAGTGAGGAAGGAAGAATAGGGAAAGAGGGCACAGGCAAATCCATGAAAGAGCACCAGGACCATGAATCGATGCCACTGTTTCTTCCACTGATGATCTAAAAACAAAAGAACAGAAAGCATCCCTGTAAGTTAATTGAATATTTCTAATGTTTCCATGTCATATTTATCATTTCCTGACAAAATGATTTTGCAAACTTGACCATGAATTCTTACGATTCCAACTATCCCATGGTTTGCCATCATTTCTAAAACAAAATCAAACATCTTCACTGCAGAAATAAGAGCTTGCATGATCATACCCTAACTTTCTTTATTCAGACTTTAAAAATTGTTCCTAGAAACAAGCCACACTGGTCACAGCAACATTAGCTGATATTCAGTCTCTCTGTCTCAAGACCCTCACATAGGTTATTCATTCCACTTAAACACCCTTTCAGTGCCCTACCACTGCTGCCTTTTGTCAGCGCCCAACAAATACAACTTTACCAGTGTAAATTATTTTCTTCTTCAATTATCAAAGCATCAAGCAGAGTCAGACACTCAAGGAAAACTTCACCAACCCTCTCAGAATGTGTTAACCACCTCCATTCCCGATATTCACTAAATCCTACTTTGTTATGATTAACAGTATGTTTAGTGTTCATTTTATCCTGCTGAAATGTCAACTCAATAAAGGCAGAGATCATGCCTGTCATCTTAATCAGAATATTCTAAAGCCTAACAGAAGGTACGGATTAATTAGAAGTTAATAACTATTAGTTAACTGGTGACAATAGTTAAATACAAAAATCTGAAATATACTTTTTAACAATAAAAGATTAAAAAGGTTACTAAGAAACTTGTGTTCATTTATATAATGATTCTTATAAGTACAATCATAAGGAGAATAGTATTGTTTACAGTTTTAAAAAATTTATTTCTTTATTTTTAATTAAGCATGAAATTTACTTATACTCTCAGAAAAACCTTAGAGGAATGCAGTCCTATAGAACTTGCTGCAGTGATAAAAGTATTCTATGTATGCGTCATAGCTACAAGGTCCATGTGCCTAGTGAGCATTTGAGATGTGGCTTGTGAGAATGAGAAACTGATTTTTAAATTTTATTTAATTATAATTAACTTAAAAAGCAACAGGGAGTAGTGCATACAATATCAGAGAGCTAAACAATGGATGAATGTGTATAATAAATGCTCCTTAATAGTCACATTTTTAAAGCACAAAGAGCAGAAATCAATTTCATGGAGATGATGGCAAGAAAGAAATACTCATACTCTGATTAAAATATTGAAATATAATGGAAATAGCTCTGAGGAATCCTCAGTGGAGATAGTTTCTTGTCGCTTGTAACAACCTGGGGAGGCAGGTGAATAAGTAAGTTATTTTTACATGTTAAGAAATACTACATTTTGGCAGTACTTCATCAAAGTTTCTATGAATAATTACTAATAATTTTATTTAAATTTATACTGAGCTATTAAATATTTGCATTTAAATTATTGGCCATTTACCAGTTTTTTTACATTGTGGGCCAGATCCTTACCTTATATTACAAACCTGCCTCATTTTGGAGACACATGTCTGAACATAGCACTCCCTGCACTTCTGCGCGTATATTTGAACTTTGTCAACATGCCATTGATAAGGGATAATCATAGCTCTGCAATAAGGCTTATTAATATTCAGGACAACACATGTCTGCTCATGTAAAAATGTAGAAGTAATATCCTTCTACAGAACCTGAGTGCCATGCTCAATTAAGTGGCAAGCACAATTCCAGCACATCTGCTGGGTGCATATTCTGGTCACAGACTAATAGTCAATTGTGCAATGACAAATAAATGTATAACATACCATGGTAAGATAAATCTATATTTTAGAAATTCTTCAGTAGTTTTAAATGTTAAGCCTTTGTGTCTGAATTTTTATTTTTATCACAGAAAGTAAACAGTCCTGTGATGCTGTTAGTGACCTGACTTAAAACCACATCTTATTATTTCTCTTTCAAGCCGATTTATCAGTTTAATTGAAGAGTCCAAACATGAGCCATTAAAATACAACTTCTTATCCTTGTGAAACAGAATTTTTCTCCATGGTCTACAAACCAAAAATAGCCCAATCCATTGTATTACTTTTTTTTATTATCTTCTAGGCTGGATCTACATTTTGATGTATATGTAAAAAAATCTAATTTTTCTTGACAAACACTTTAATGTGTAAATGCTGTGTTCCTTTACATTGATAAGCCTAATTTATTCTAATAAAATATCATTTTAAATGTAGAAACCAGATTCATTTCAACAAAACATCACTTTTATATTTAGGGATTTCCACTTGTAGTGCGTATGAACTTTTCTCTCCAATCTGAGATATAAAATCATACATTTCTTTTGTTTCTTCAAAATCCTGTTTTTTTCTCCCAAAACTACTAAAAGGTGAAGAAACTTTATCTCAATGATTATTTGGTTGTTGTCCTTGGTAGAATAAAAAAAAAACTTGCTGAAATTATTGTTAAAATTTGATATGGTTTGGCTGTGTCCCCACCCAAATCTCATCTTGACTTGTAGCTCCTATAATTTCCATGTGTCATGGTAGGGGTCCCGTGGGAGGTAATTGAATCATGGGGGTGAGTCTTTCCCATGCTATTCTCATCATAGTGAACAAATCTCAGGAGATTTGATGGTTTTATAAATGAGAGGTCCCCTGCACACGCTGTCTTTGCCAGCCACCATGTAAGACATTCTTCTGCTCTTCCTTCATCTTCCACCGTGATCATAAGGCCTCCCCAGCCGTGTGAAACTGAGAGTCCATTAAACCTCTTTCCTTTATGAATTAACCAGTCTCAGGTTTGTCTTCATTAGCAGCATGAGAATGGATTAATACAGTAAATTGGTACTGGCAGAGTGGGTTGCTGCTGTAAAGATATTCAAAAACATGGAAGAAACTTTGGAACTGGCTAACAGGCAGAGTTTGGAACAGTTTGGAGGGCTCAGAAGAATACAGGAAAATGTGGGAAAGTTTGAAACTTCCTAGAGACTTGTTGAATGGCTTTGACCAAAATGCTGATGGTAATATGAACAATAAAGTCCAGGGTGAGGTGGTCTCAGATGGAGCTGAGGAACTTGTTGGGAATGGAGTAAATGTCACTCTTGCTATGCAAAGAGACTGGTGGCATTTTTCCCCTGCCCTGGAGATCTGTTAAACTTTGAACTTGAGAGAGATGATTTAGGGTATCTGGTGGAAAAAGTTTCTAAGGGACAAAGTGTTCAAGAGGAAGCCGAGCATAAAAGTTTGAAGAATTTGCAGACTGATGATGCAATTTCTTCTGGGGAGAAAATCAAGCCCACAGTAGAAATTTGCATAAGTAATGAGGAGCCAAATGCTAATTGCCAAGACAAATGGGGAAAATGTCTTCAGGGCATGTCAGAGATCTTCCTGGCAGCACCTCTCATCACAGGCCCAGAGGCCTAAGATGGTCCAGGGCCTCTGTGTTTTGTGCAGCCTAGTGACTTGGTGCTCTGTGTCACAGCCACTCCAGCCATGGCTAAAAGGGGCCAAGGTACAGCTCAGGCCATGGCTTCAGAGGGTGCAAGTTGCAAGCCTTGACAGCTTCCACATGGTGTTGGGCCTGCTGGTGCACAGATGTCAAGAACTGAGGTTTGGGAACCTCTGCCTAGATTTCAGAGGATGTAGGGAAATGTCTGCATGTATAGGCAGAAGTGCTTTGCAAGGCTGGAGCCCTCATGGAGAACCTCTGCTAGGGCAGTGCAAAAGGGAAATGTGGGGTCAAAGCCCCCATACAGAGTCCCTACTAGGTCACTACCTAGTGGAGCTGTGAGAAGAGGGCCACCATCTTCCAGACCCCAGAATGGTAGGTCCACCACAGTGGAGGTTACTGAGAGCAGTCAAAGGCTGCTTACTGTAAGCTTAAACAAGAGAACTTGATCAATTTTCCCTTCCACAAGGTATCACACTGATCCATTATGTGCAGGAAAGAGAGATCAGACTATTACTGTGTCTATATATAAAAAGGAAGACGTAAGAAATTCCATTTTGATCTGTACTAAAAACAATTCTTCTGCCTTGAGATGCTATTAATCTGTAACCCTAGCCCCAACCCTGTGCTCACAGAAACATGTGCTGTATTGACTCAAGGTTTAATGGATTTAGGGCTGTGCAGGATATGCTTTGTTAAAAATGTGTTTGCATGCAGTATGCTTAGTACAAGTCATCGCCATTCTCCAGTTTTGAGTACCCAGGGACAAAATGCACTGCGGAAGACCACAGGGAACTCTGCCCAAGAAAGCCTGGGTATTATCCAAAGTTCCTCCCCACTGAGACAGCCTGAGATATGGCCTCCTGGGAAGGGAAAGACCTGACTGTCCCCAGCCCAACACCCATAAAAGGTCTGTGATGAGGAGGATTAGTGAAAGAGGAAGACCTCTTTGCAGTTGAGATAAGAGGAAGGCATCTGTCTCCTGCTCATCCCTGGGAATGGAATGTCTTCGTGTAAAACCCAATCGTACATTCTATTTACTGAGATAGGAAAAAACTGCCTTATGGCTAGAGGTGAGACATGCTGGTGGCAATACTGCTCTTTACTACACTGAGATGTTTGTATAAAGTCAAACATAAATCTGGCCTATGTGCACATCCAGGCACAGCACCTTTCTTTAAACTTATTTATGACACAGAGTCCTTTGCTCACATGTTTTCCTGCTGTCCCTCTCCCCACCATTACCCTATAGTCCTGCCACATCCTCCTCTCTGAGATAGTAGAGATAGTGATCAATAAATACCGAGATAACTCAGAGACCAGTGCCGGTATGGGTCCTCCGTATGCTGAGCACCGGTCCCCTGGGCCCACTTTTCTTCCTCTATACTTTGTCTCTGTGTCTTATTTCTTTTCTCAGTCTCTTGTCTCCACCTTGCAAAATATACCCACAGGTGTGGAGAGGCAGGCCCCCTTCACTTTACATTGATGACATTGTGCTGATTGGATCCAGTGAGTGAAAAGTAGAAAACACACTGGACTTATTAGTGAGACATTTGCATGCCAGAGGATGGGAAATAAATTAGACTAAAATTCAGGAAACTTCTACCTCAGTAAAATTTCTAGGGGTCCAGTGGTGTGGGGCCTGACAAGATAGTCCTTCTAAGGTGAAGGATCAAGTTCTTTCCAAACAAGAGTTATGACACAAAGACGGAGAGTTGATATATCCCTGGTAGGACAGTAAAGGTATATTGCTGGCCTTGCCAGCTGAAGGCAAATTGCTTCTGGTGGACTTTATGGACAGGAATGGAGAAAAAGGCATTTGCCAAATCAATCACTGCATACCAAGTACCAGATGTGTTAAGTTGTTTAAGCAATGAAACAAAATCTGATCCAGCAGCTGCAATTGGAGTCACCACTAGTTTAAACTTACAATAATCCACTGTCATTCTCCAAGATCCATCTCTCTTCTGCACAGGCCAAATAGGAAAGTTGAATGGTAATGTGATAGAAATCACCACCCCTGCCTCTTTCAAGTCCTTGATGGTGTTACTAATCTCTGCAATCCCTCCAGGGATGCAATATTGTTTTTGATTTACTAATGGCTTCCATTTGGCATTTCCCACCATAATAGCCCTCATCCTACCAGTCAGGGAGCCAATACTGGGATGCTGCCAGCTGCTAATATGTCTGTGCCAATTATGCATTCTGGCACTGGGGAAATGATCACAGGCTGTCTGGGGACCCAGTGGACCCACCGCAAGTCAAACCCAAGCTAAAACTACATTAATTACTTGACCTCCATTAGCCCATACTTTAGATGGAGGACCACAGTGATGTTTTGGGTCCCTTGGAATCAACGTCAGCTCAGAGCCAGTGTCCAGTAGTCCTGGAAATGTCTGATCATTTCCCTTTCCCCAATGCACAGTTACCCTGGTAAAAGGCTGTAGGTCTTCTTGGGGAAAGATTGGAGAAAGTTTTACTGCATAAATTGTTGATAGTGTAACAGGGTCCTTCCTCAAGGGGACCTGGCACCCCATTCATTCAAGGGGTTCTGGGTCTGTAAATTGGTTGAAGTCTGGAAATTGATTAAAGGATCCTGATTCTTGGTTTCTATAATTCAAATTAGTCTTTTGTCCACTTGACTTGAAAGTTTTATGCTTATATAAATTAAATAAGAAAGCAGTAGCCTTTCTATCAGTTTCACTTTTAGGAATACCGTGATAAATTAGCCAATGCCAGAGCTCTACACAAGTCAGGCTATTCTGATTGCTGCTTTGCCTCTGCTGTCCATTACGGTAGCTATGTCCACCTTGCTTTTGACGGTTGAGTGTCATCACTTGGCCCCTGCCACCTTGGGATCCAATTATTCCCTTTACATTTAAATTTTGTAGTTGAGTGACTGTGGTTCCTACTGTAAGATCTGGCAAACAGAGAAATCACAGAGCTCTTTAAGGATGCAGGTGCTCCCCTCACAAATCTATTTTACAAAGTATTGGTCAAAGGTATATCTTCTGAACCCTCCAAGCTGGAATGATTAGGTCTAAAGTGACTAATCCACTCCAGCAGCCCCATCTCCCTAAGCCTCTGGATCCCTTCTTCTACGTTAAACCAACGAAGATCAGGCATTTTCAGCTCACTCACAGTGGGCCATCTTTTAAGCCATATTTCATCTAACCAAGCAAATAAAATATTAGAACCTTTTTTTAACAACCTGAGCTGCAACATTAAATGCAAAATCTGTGCTGAGTGGGCCCAAATCCATAAATTCAGCCTGATTCAACTCTATATTCCTTCCACCATTATCCCACACCCTTAATATCCATTGCCATGCCTGTTCTCCAGATTTCTGCTTATATAAACTAGAAAACTCAAGCAGTTATTTCTGAGGGTAGCACATGTCCTCATGGGTCACACTCTCAACCTTACCTCTAAGGGCTTGCTGAGAGTTTAGCCTAGTTTTAGGACTACAAGCAAACAGGGGTGCTGGGGGTAAGTCCTGAAGAGAGTCAACATTGTCTTGCCTCATATCTTCCTCAGGAGAGGCCATCACTGTTGCCTCAGCCAATGCAGGGTTTATTTCCTCAGACAAAGGTGGAAAGGCTGATGGCAGCATGGGTCAGGAAGGGAATGTTGCCATTACCGGGGATGGGGAAGCTGTTTCTTCTGGCAAAAAAGTTCTTTGGAGGACCTATTTTGGCTCCCTCTTCTTGGACCAAGAAACAGACCATGTGTATCCTTAGTGTATTTTTTTCTATGACAAAGGCAGTTGGAGTGCTGGCTCATGCCTGTAATCCCAGCACTTTGGGAGGCTGAGGTGGGTGGATCACGAGGTCAGGAGATCGAGACCATCCTGGCTAACATGGTGAAACCCCATCACTACTAAAATACAAAAAATTAGCCGGGCGTGGTGGCGGGCGCCTGTAGTCCCAGCTACTCAGGAGGCTGAGGCAGGAGAATGGTGTGAATGCAGAAGGCGGAGCTTGCAGTGAGCCAAGATCCCAGATCATGCCACTGCACTCCAGCCTGGGCGACAGAGCGAGACTGCAAAAGAAAGAAAAGAAAAGAAAAGAAAAGAAAAGAAAAGAAAAGAAAAGAAAAGAAAAGAAAAGAAAAGAAAAGAAAAGAAAAGAAAAGAAAAGAAAAGAAAAGAAAAGAAAAGAAAAGAAAAGAAAAGAAAAGAAAAGAAAAGAAAAGAAAGAATGGAAAGAAGGAAAGAAAGAAAGAAAGAAAGAAAGAAAGAAAGAAAGAAAAAGAGAAAGAAAGAAAGAAAGAAAGAGGAAGGAAGGAAGGAAGGAAGGAAGGAAGGAAGGAGGTAAGGAAGGATCCAGCATGGTCATGCTTATACAAGTAAACATTTGTGAACTCTCCAAGATTTATCAGTTGAGTTCCTCAGTCTGAGATCTCTAGCATTCTAAATTAAATCAAAATTTTTATATATGTAGACTAAGGATTAGGAAATTAACCTAGAACTTAATAGACATTAGATGAAATTACAGTCACACATATGCATATTTAAAAAAAAACTATTTTCTCTCTTAAAAAGATTTTTTGCTGAAGCTATCACATCAATTGCCTAATATATGAACCCAGTTTTGAATGACAGTTAAAATATTAATTATGTCAAACATGTCATTACCAATGTGTCAATATCTTTGAATGGGTTTGTTTCCTATTCTCTCTCTTTGTCTCTCACTTATTCATTTTCTAAATCTTTCCATGTGCTCTCTTTCATCATATATACCTACATGAAATGTATGTATATGTACATATGAAAATAATATACATATAATGTACTTATAAAATAAATATACACTGAAAAATATGAAATACATGTCATATAGAAATATATGTCAGAAATTTGTAAGTAAACATGTTTATATATTTTATATGCATACAAATAAAGTATACAT
Source organism: Pongo abelii (assembly GCF_028885655.2). Taxonomy (NCBI): domain Eukaryota; kingdom Metazoa; phylum Chordata; class Mammalia; order Primates; family Hominidae; genus Pongo; species Pongo abelii. The sequence continues at coordinate 123,316,686 of NC_071991.2, forward strand.
AATTTAAGAACCATTGTAAAAGCATCTGTATACCAATGTAAAATATTATATACCATAAATCAATATAAAGCAATATTTACTTGTAAAAGACCAGAGGTATTTCCTGATGAGAAAGTTTAATAATAAAATTTGTATAAGAAAGTCTACTTCTGCTGTGTTAATATTGACAATCTTGAAAATCATAACTGGTATATTGGGGTTACAAAAGTAAAATTTAAAAATTAGAGAGTTAATTATCATGCTCTATATTTCATTCTTAGAAATAAAGAAAAATGATTATAGATGTCAAATGCTGGTTTACCACATGGCCTAGTAGAAAGAGTTTCATACTAAAAATTAGAATATATGAATTTTAGCTTTGTTTTTTTCCCTAAATGTGTGATTTGGGCCCATCAGTTTAACCTCTCTAAGACTTGTTTTTCTGAATTATAAAATTAAAGTATGAGGATATATTATCTTCCAGGTAATTGCAGATTTTTCAAAACTACAATTATGTGAAATATCAAAAATAATTTAAACATAATTTAAGCTTAAGAAAAATAAAGATGAAAAGTAACCCAAATATTTGTATCATTTATCACTGCAGTCTGAAAATTACCCCAAATCTTAATGACTTACAACAGAAACATTTTTTTTTCTCTCACTCTTCTTGGAGACAGTGTGACAGTTCTTCAGGTCTAGACTAATCTGGCTGGACCCAGATGGTCTAGGATAGACCAAAGCTTGTCTGGTAATAAATGGCTTGTCAGTTTTGAGGATGAGTTGGGCTGGGTGAGATGACTTGGTTCTACAAAATACAGCTTTTATTTTATTTTCCAATAGGCCAGCCAGACTTTTTTACGTGGCAGTTGCAGGGTTCCAAACATAAGCAAGAGAAGGCAAGCCCAAATGAGTGTGCTTCATGCCTTTGCTTTTATCAAGTTTGCTAACGTCATAATTGGCCAAAGCATGTCACACAGGCAAGCCCATTTCAAGTGACAGAAAAATAGTCCTCCTTTTTTAATGGCATAAATGGCAAAAATCACATTACAAAAGGAATTTGAGTATATGAATGGGAAGAATTTGTGACTGAGGAATTTGAATACATGAAGGGGAAGGATTTGTGACTGATTTTGTAATCTCCCATTTTTCTTAATCTCCAGCTAAACTGACTATATGCCTTCTTATATAATTATGCAATCTCCTAAATTTTAGTTTGTTCATAGATTTCTATACCTCTACTGCTTCCTCTTGTGTTTACAATTTCTTGAACTTTCTACTACCTTACACAACTTTTCAGTGTTTTGTTACGATGGGTAGAGAGGACAAAAGGACAAGACAATGCTTTGATTTTTCAGGTGTTGAGGAGGCTTTGTAGGATAAGACCTTCACTAAAGAATAATGTAAGAATATTAGATTCATAGAGCTTATGAGGGTATGTTGAGGCCAAAAATGGACACAGAAAAAAATGTGTGCAAAATTAAGTTTATTTTCTTTGCAGTTTTATCTGGAAATCATCTTTCCTTTTACTATACAGTTGAAGAATGAGGCTAAATTTCCACATCTAGAACCCTATTGTTACAATTCTATTTCATAGAAGTTACACATTCTAGAAGGACATGAAGTACTCTGACATGTATTAAACCTTGTAGAAAGAAGGCATGTAATAACAGGAATGTGATGTATAGGAAACAGACTACAAAGGGAAATGCTATGCTACATGATTTTTGTTCATATTAACTAATAAGGTCATGAAATGACCTTCAAATTTTACAAACACAATCATAGTTTTATTTTCTCAAGCACAGTGTTATTTCTTATTTCTTTATTTATTATTTTTATATTTCTGAATGTGCAAAGCTGTGAAACTAAAAACAAGCCAATAGAAACATTTGAAAAAAAATAAGATTTTTCAATTGTCTAAAATACTATCAGTGTTTTTTATAAATGATATTATTAAAGCATGTGTAAAGGCTATTTATATTTAAATATTTACATTTTATAAGTATACACTCTTTGCAAATTAGCCTCCACATACTGTTTATTTTGATTGGATAATTTTAAATGATCCTTAAATTCACTTTGATGAATAATTTTATACCTTTCACAACACTTAAAACTTTGAGTTTAGAGCTAGTCAAATACATAATTAAGACTACTGATTAAGTATGCCAATATTTAATCAGATATATTTGTTATAAACCTGAATTTTGAATCTAGGTCATACATAATAATAGCACATTCATTCAAGAAGCCAAAAGTATCCTGTCACATAGGATGTATACAATTTTATAAATATTGGATCTAAAATATGGATAAAAATGGCAGGGATTGCTTGAAATAAAATTACATGTACTCAGTTGTTTGGATATCTTTATATATGTGCTTGCTTATATGCCTTCTGGAGTATTAAGATATCTTACAGAGGAAGGAACTTGAGCATTGATGTTATTAGACTACAAGTGAATAGCAACTCCACTACTGAAGTGGTTTAGCTCTGTGTCCCCACCCAAATCTTATGTGGAATAATAATTCCCAATGTTGAGGGAGGGACCTGGTGGGAGGTGATTGAATCATAGGGGCAGGTCTCCCCCTTGCTGTTCTCATGATAATGTGAGAGTTCTCATCAGATCTGGTTGTTTAAAAGTGTGTGGCACCTCCCCCTTCACTCTCTCTCCTACTCTGCCATAGTAAGACATGCTTGCTTCCCTTTTGCCTCCTACCATGATTACAAGTTTCCTGAGGTCTCCCAGCCATGCTTCCTGTACAGCCTGTGGAACCATGAGTTAAACCTCTTTTCTTCATAAATTACCCAGTCTCTCAGGTAGTCTTCATAAATTACCCAGTCTCAGGTAGTTCTTTATAGCAGTGTGAGAACAGACGAATACAACTACATAATACATTCTTGATCTTAGGTAACTTACAACTTATTTAAATTTCAGTGTTCTTATATTATATGTAAGCTATAATAATAACCATAATTCAGAAAGTTGTTTCCAGAAAGAAATAATTAATACATGCTAAAGCCCTTTGAAAATTGTACTCAAACATACTTATATAATTTTAGCTATATTTTGTGTATATCTGAGAGAGAAACATTTTATGAAGAATATCTATTTTTAAATTGTGGATAATAATATTTAATAATAATTATAAATGTCATTTATCTATATGCTTACTCAGGGTCAAACCCTGATAAAAAGTTTAAGATCATTCTTTTTAATCCTAATCACAGTCCCATCAGGTAGTTTTTACTTATACCCATTTTGCCATTGAAAAAAACAGAGACATTAATCAGCTGCAGAGCTAAAATTTTATTTCAAAAATTGTCATTTTTTTGCATCTGTTATCTTCTCCATTATATTAGCCTTTCCAAGGTCTAGCATTGGGGAAAATGAGTGAATGTAGTTGAAAAACATTGTAACCTACATCCTTTTTAAAAGTAATGCACAAATTGTATTAGCATATGAAATTGCTAAGACATCTTGTAATAAAAACTATTATTTAAGCATATATAACCCTGAAGTTTCCAAATGAATTTTACCATTTACACTTTTATTGTGTCCACTTCTATTTGCCAAGTATGTGTGTGTGTTCGTGGGGGACAGGGTTCTATGTCAAAACTGTAATCAGACTTCTTAGTCAAGGTTCTAATTCTAAAATTCAGATATTTATATTGAATCCGGGTTTTCAAGTTACTTGCTTCTAGTCTAGTATCCTCCTGGACATACGCATATGGCTTTCATCACTATGCAGGACCACATACAAAACTTTGCCTAACATTGCTTTATAAGACAATTCCCATGAGACAATAGCCAAAATGTACTTCTTTTAAGACAGACGCTGTAGATTTATCAAAAAATAATGTAATATAATCTCTGTTCCCCATAAAGCAGAACTTTTTGATGAATCCTTTTTGAAACCAAAACTGCTTTTTTTGCAGTTGCTACATGATGGCATTGCTGGCAGTTTTACCTTAAAACATTACTTTTTCATCTACCATTTGTGTTTCTTACCTTCGTAATGCCTTTTGTTTCTTTACTTCTTATAATTTCAACTTTTATTTTTGATTCGGGGGTATACATGCAGGTTTGTTACATGAATATATTGCCTGATGCTGAGGTTTGGGGTACAAATGATCCCATCACCCAAGTTGTAACCATAGTGTCCAGTAGGTCATTTTTCAGCCCTCGTCCCACCCTCTCCCCTCTAGTATTCTCCAGTGTCTATTGCTCCCATCTACAGGTTCATGTGTACTCAGTGTTTAGTTCCCACTTATAAGTGAGAACATGCAATTGTTTTCTGTTCCTGCACTAATTCACCTAGAATTTGGCCCCCAGTGGGGTGGTGGCGGGCGCCTGCAGTCCCAGCTACTCGGAAGGCTGAGGCAGGAGAATTGCCTGAACCCAGGAGGCAGAGGTTGCAGTGAGCCGAGATCATGCCACTTCAGCCTGGCAAGATAGCGAGACTCTCTCTCCAAAAAAAATAAAAATAAGAAAAGAAAAGAATATTGGCCCCCAGTTGTATCCACATTGCTGCAAAGGACATGATTTCTTTTTTTTTTTTTTTTTTTTTTTTGAGACAGAGTCTCACTCTGTCCCCCAGGCTGGAGTGCGGTGGCACTGTCTCGCCTCACTGCAAGCTCTGCCTTCTGGGTTCACGCCATTCTCCTGCCTCAGCCTCCCGAGTAGCTGGGACTACAGGTGCCTCCCACCACACCCAGCTAACTTTTTTGTATTTTTAGTAGAGACAGGGTTTCACTGTGTTAGACGGGATGGTCTCCATCTCCTGACCTTGTGATCCGCCCGCCTCGGCCTCCCAAAGTGCTGGGATTACAGGCATGAGCCACTACGCCCCACCGATTTCATCCTTTTTATGGCTGCGTAGTATTCCATGGTGTGTATGTACCACATTTCGTTTATTTAATTCACCATTGATAGGCACCTAGGTTGATTCCATGTCTTTGCTATTGTGAATAGTGTAGCGATGAACATACAAGTGAGTATGGCTTTTTGGTAGAATTATTTATTTTTCATTTGGATATGTACCCAGTAATGTGATTACTGGGTGAAATGGTAGTTCTAAGTTCTTTGAGCAGTCTTCATAGTTTCCACAGTGCTGAATTACTTCACATTCCCACTAACAGTATATAAGCGTTCCCATTTCTCCATAACCTTGTCAGCATCTGTTATTTTTTGACTTTGCAATACCAGCCATTCTGACTGGTGTAAGATGGTATTTCATTGTGGTTTTCATTCGCAGTTCTCTGATGATTAATTATGTTAAAGCATTTTTTATATATTATTGCACACTTATTTGCCTTTTTTTGAGAAGTGTCTGTTGATGTCCTTTGCCCACTTTTTAATGGGATTACTTGTTTTTTGTTTATTGAATTAAGTTTCTCATAGATTCTTTATGTTAGACTTTTGTCAGACACATAGTTTGTGGATATTCTCTCCCATTCTGTAGGAACAAAACAAGAATGCCCACTCTCACCACTCCTATTCGACATAATACTGAAAGTCTTTTTTTTAATATAATTTATTATTATTATTATTATTATTATTATACTTTAGGCTCTATGGTACATGTGCGCAACGTGCAGGTAAGTTACATATGTATACATGTGCCATGCTGGTGTGCTGCACCCACCAACTCGTCATCTAGCATTAGGTATATCTCCCAATGCTATCCCTCCCCCCTCCCCCTACCCCACAACAGTCCCCAAAGTGTGATGTTCCCCTTCCTGTGTCCATGTGTTCTCATTGTTCAATTCCCACCTATGAGTGAGAATATGCGGTGTTTGGTTTTTTGTTCTTGCGATAGTTTACTGAGAATGATGATTTCCAATTTCATCCATGTCCCTACAAAGGACATGAACTCATCATTTTTTATGGCTGCATAGTATTCCATGGTGTATATGTGCCATATTTTCTTAATCCAGTCTATCATTGTTGGACATTTGGGTTGGTTCCAAGTCTTTGCTATTGTGAATAATGCCACAATAAACATACGTGTGCATGTGTCTTTATAGCAGCATGATTTATACTCCTTTGGGTATATACCCAGTAATGGGATGGCTGGGTCAAATGGACTTTCTAGTTCTAGATCCCTGAGGAATCGCCACACTGACTTCCACAAGGGTTGAACTAGTTTACAGTCCCACCAACAGTGTAAAAGTGTTCCTATTTCTCCACATCCTCTCCAGCACCTGTTGTTTCCTGACTTTTTAATGATTGCCATTCTAACTGGCGTGAGATGGTATCTCATTGTGGTTTTGATTTGCATTTCTCTGATGGCCAGTGATGGTGAGCATTTTTTCATGTGTTTTTTGGCTGCATAAATGTCTTCTTTTGAGAAGTGTCTGTTCATGTCCTTTGCCCACTTTTTGATGGGGTTGTTTGTTTTTTTCTTGTAAATTTGTTGGAGTTCATTGTAGATTCTGGATATTAGCCCTTTGTCAGATGAGTAGGTTGCGAAAATTTTCTCCCATTTTGTAGGTTGCCTGTTCACTCTGATGGTAGTTTCCTTTGCTGTGCAGAAGCTCTTTAGTTTAATTAGATCCCATTTGTCAATTTTGGCTTTTGTTGCCATTGCTTTTGGTGTTTTAGACATGAAGTCCTTGCCCATGCCTATGTCCTGAATGGTATTGCCTAGGTTTTCTTCTAGTGTTTTTATGGTTTTAGGTCTAACATTTAAGTCTTTAATCCATCTTGAATTGATTTTTGTATAAGGTGTAAGGAAGGGATCCAGTTTCAGCTTTCTACATATGGCTAGCCAGTTTTCCCAGCACCATTTATTAAATAGGGAATCCTTTCCCCATTTCTTGTTTTTGTCAGGTTTGTCAAAGATCAGATAGTTGTAGATATGTGGCATTATTTCTGATGGCTCTGTTCTGTTCCATTGATCTATATCTCTGTTTTGGTACCAGTACCATGTTGTTTTGGTTACTGTAGCCTTGTAGTATAGTTTGAAGTTAGTATTCCTTCTGAATACTGAAAGTCTTAGCCAGAGAAATCTGGCAACATAAAGAAATAAAAGGCATCCAAATACAAAAAGAAGTCAAATTATCTCTCTTTGCTGATGATATGATTCTCTGCCTAGAAGCACTAAAGACTGACAAAAGACTCCTAGAACTGATAAATGACTTCAGTAAAGTTTCAAGATACAAAATTGAAGCACAAAAAATGAGTAGAAGTTCTGTACACCAATAATGTTAAAGCTAACAGATGAAGTGCACTCCCATTTACAAAAGCAGAAAAAAAATCTAAGAATACACTTAACCAAGTAAGTGAAAGATCTCTACAAGGTGAAAGAAATCAGACAGCACAAGCAAATGAAAAAAACATTACATGCTCCTGTATTGAAAGAATCAATATCGTTAAAATGATCATACCGCCCAAACCAATTTACAGATTCAACACTATCATTATCAAACTACCAACATCATTTTTCACAGAATTAGAAAAAACTATTCTGAAATTCATGTGGAACCAACAAAAAGCATAAATAGCCAAAGCAATCCTAAGCAATAAGAAGAAAGCCAGAGGCATCACATTACCCAACTTCAAACTATAGTATATGGCTACAATGACCAAAACAACACGGTTCTTAAACAAAAACTGACACATAGACCAATGGAACAGAACAGAGAATCCAGAAATAGAGCCACATACCTACAACCACATGATCTTTGATAAATTTAATAAAAATAAGCAATGGGGAAAAGACTCCCTATTCAATAAATGGTACAGGGATAACTGGCCAGCCACATGCAGAAGAATGAAACTGGACCCCTACATTTCACCATATGCAAAACTTAACTCAAGATGGATTAAAGATTTAAATTTTAGACCTCAAACTATATGAATCCTAGAAGACAACATAGGAAATAACATTATGGTCATCAGCCTTGGCAAATAATTCATGAGCAATGCCTTTTACATAGCAGTTTTGATAATGATGGAATAAGAGAGAAGAAAGATTGCGTATTTGGAGTACTCAAGATGGAAAGTAGTCTACGGGGCTTGATGAAAGATGATTAGCAGCGACTGACATGCAAACTCAAAAGATATAATGTATATCTACTTCTTAATTTCTTTCAATTCTATCTTTATAGAAGTTATGTTATGAGGAATTCTTTTACATTTCTTCTGTGGATACTATTTAGAATTTTATTTCTTCTTGAGTTTAATTCTAATTAAAAGTTATATAAAATCCATTTATTAGATATGATTTTAAAATTATTGCAAGGAATTGACAAAGAAAATTGCTTTAGAATAATTTTAATATATATAGAGAAGAACTGTTTCTGATGCTATTGTATCTTTCCATTACCTGCTCAGATTTGCCAAGCTAGTTAATTTTATTAAACTTTTAAAGGAATTCTTTTTAATTTTTTCCATTAAATTTAATATTCAAATAATATTTGTTTCTTTGTTTTATACACTTTTTTTTATTCTTTTTTTTCTTTTATTATTATTATTATTATTATTATTATTATTATACTTTAGGTTTTATGGTACATGTGCGCACTTTTTATTTCATTTTAATTTAAGGTTTTCTTTTAGCATGTTATTATTTCTCTTTTCCAGAAGTGGATAATAAATTCAATTGTTTTCAATATTTTTTATTTTCAATATTTTATATTTCTAAAACATTTATTTAAATCAAATGTTTGTGCTTTGATCTTCTCCAAGACTTAAACTTCTGACCAACAAAAATGACTAAAATAATTTAGGGACTTAAGTCCCTAAAACAATAATTTATTTAGTCATTTTGTTGGTCAGAAATTTGATAAGAGCTCAGTTGGATCTGAAGTGTCAAGTTCCAAGTTAGGTTTTGCACTCATATGACGACTGCCTTAGTGTCTCTCCCTTCCTGTGGCATTTTATTCTCTAAGGCTTTTCCATGTTCTTGTTTCCCACATCATGAGAGTGAATATAGTTTGGATCTCCGTTCCTGCTAAAATCTTATGTGAAATTTTTATCCCCAATGCTGCAGGTAAGAACTAATGACAGGTGTTTGGGTAATGGCGATGGATCCCTCATGGCTTGGTCTTTGCAGTAGTGAGTGAGTTCTCATTAGACAGGGTCATTTAAAAGTGTGTGGCACCTCCTTCCCCACTCTCTCTCTTGCTCCCTCCTGCTCTGGTCATGTGACATACCTGCTTTCCCCTTTGCCTTCTACCTTGATTGTAAGCTTCCTGAGGCCTCCCTAGAAGTTAACCAGATGCCAGCACCATGCCTCCTGTAAAGCCTGCAGAACCATGAGCCAATCACACTGCTTTTCTTTATATATTACCAAGTCTTAAATATTTCTTTATTTAAGCAATGCAAGAACGGCCTAATGCGACAGTCTAAGGTCATGAGTCACCTAGCAAGGAGCCTGGCTTCCTCAACAGGGAGTGTTCCAAGTAATAGAAAGTAAAAATGCCAAATGGGTATAGCTTCATCTCTGCATTATGACCAAAGCAATCAGATTCATAAATTCTACTTCTTGTAGGGAGAATGTCAAGAATTTGTGACTCTCTTTAATCTACCACAACCTCTTCAACTCCATATTCTAGCTTTTTATTATTTTGTTCTAAGTTATTTATAATAGCATGTCTCTTTTCTTCTTTTGCCTACAAGTTATTTGAAATATTGTTATTATTCTCTCTTTTTTTAACTTAATTTTCTAAAGTGTTTGTTTTTCAGGTATAATTTTAAAATATTTTCTGTTTTTAACTCTTGGACAAAATATGGCCCACACAGTCAATTTTTTGAATTTTTGAGATTTTCTCTGTGACTTAATGTATATTTAATTCTAAAGGAAATTGGTTTATTGAGCTATTCAAATTATTAATTTTATTCATTAGCTTCTATTTTACCTATATATTTTAAATCATTCTACTTATAAAGTGAAATTTGTCTGATTAAGTTATTAGGTATGTAATCAACTTTTATTATAAAGCAATATTTTCCTTACATAACACATTATTAATAAATTTATATTATTTAACAATAATACTAAAACTTATGCATCACATCTATCTGGTTTTTATAGTCTGTATGGGTTGTACTGAAAAATTTGTCTTCTACTTGCCTCCTTTCTTAAAATGCTTTCTCTTTCAGTTAAAGCACGATATCTGATTTTTTCATTTCCGTAGGATTTGGAGCCCCCTGTAGAAGAGAACAGACATTCAAATTGCTTTTGAAAATAACATTGGTTTTATCAAAAATAAATATACAAAAAATAAAAATAAAATTTTTCAATCAATATTCAATGTTAAATGTCCTTCATGTTTCTTTTTTATTATCAGTTTGAACCATTTCCAGATTTTTTTTTACCAAAACTATAAATAACGTATGCATTTAAGTTAAATTTTCTCTAGACTTACTCCTTGTGATGAAGGACAAAAGTGATGAAATTACATTTAATTTTAAGAGGCCTATTGAAACAAAAATCTTGGTCTTAAAAGTGGAAAATAAGATATCTACCACAAAAAGGCCTGTGTGATTTAGAAGCTTGTTTTCCAAAATATATATATATATTTATATATATACATATATAAATTACAGAAAAATAAATTCACTGAGATTAGAAGGTAGGAGCAAATGGTCAAAATTTTCCATAAAGAAGAATATTATTATTACTTTAGGATGACTTATCTGTACACCGATTGGTAAATAGTCTCTTCCCCACTGCATAGTTTTAATTTTTAATATTGATCCTGTATGCATGCGTATGTAAATCGAATCAACAGAAACACACACACTAACCATGTGGAGGTCTAACAAGTATGACTATGAAAAAAGTCAAACATCCTTAAATTTGTAACAAGCACATAGTCAACTGCTTTGATGGTGCCAAACCTGTCCTAGGACTTTATGCAGGAAAAATTAAAGAAAGTATCACCTGCATGTTACTCAAATGAGCCCTAGGCTGTTTGGCTACTATGTTTGTGCAGAAAAAGAAAACAGAAATAAAGGAAGTGAAAGAGGATAGAATAGAAAAGAAAGTGAAGGAAGAGAAAGAAAAAGAAATGGTAGACTAAGAAAGAAAATATATTTTTAAAGAAAATTTAAATCAATAAGATTAAGTAGAGATCTATAATAGCTGAACATTCTGTGTGGATGGCATATTGGTATATTTTGTGTTTTTATATATCTTGTCTTTTATTCATACTTAACAATGATATATTATTTTTAAGAGTTACATTCAGTCATAGATACAATAAAGGCTTATTATTCACTATATTTCTCACGACTACTTAAAATTTGGCCTCAGCAACTAAACACAAGATGAATTCCTACATCTGCTACAAAACTGTAATAATTGCAGAAATGTTGCCTAGGAGAATTAAGTCTCCAAATTGTAATTCTTCCAAAGTCAAAAACAAGAAGCAGCAACAAATATCAAAATATGAGGAAATAGGTAGGTTATTTGCATACAGCAAATAAGAAAGCATATATCAATGTAACCACTGTATTCCACATAAAGAATACTTGATCACTCAAGGTGAACTTATTTAAAGACTATGTATTCTGCTAATACGAAAAACATAAACATCCATACTTTGAAAGGAATAGAGAGGCTTTTTAAGTAGCTAGACTTGTTTGCTTCAGAAGTTTTTTTTTCTTTATATCCTTTGAAATGTGTGGAAATCTGTGCTGGTGCCCCTGAAGTAATCACACAGGAGAAAGTTTTATCTGTTGGTGGTCAACCACAGTTCAAAGAGGCACTTGTATTATCTTATTTTAGGATGGCAGGGGTTTCACATAGCAAATTTAAGAAAAATGTCCCAAAAGGCTGCTTAAATAGCTAACAGCAGCAAGTCTGCATGACAGTCAGCAGAGAAAGCACAAGCTGTCAGGTAGAATTGCTTTCAAAAAGCTCTTACCTTTTGGATGGAGAGACTTGGAATGCGTTATTTTGTTTCTTCAGAGTAAACCCTTTTTCTTAGCTTCTTGAATTTAATTGTCACAGGAAATGCCTTGGTATACTGTTTTCTCAGTACCGTTTGAGATAGTATAATTGTAGAGAATAGTTAATCTAACTATGTTTGATTGCTGTGAGGCTAATTATATTATTTCAATTCGGCCATGTTATTTAAAAATCAGATATGAATATATGTGATTATACATTGTCATTTTATTATGCCATCATTAATCTGAACCCACTAAATAGAAATTTAAAATAAAATTGTAACTCAGATAAAGCCGTCCTATAAGTATTCAGGTTCCCAAATAAACGAAATTCCTAACTTCTCTTTGATAAAAGAACTACTAAATAAATAATAATGTTATTTTAATTTTTCTGAATATAATTTCCTACATAATTGTCCTACTTATAATAATATACTTGGTATATTTACTTTTATAAAATTAATTGACAACATTTATTCTCATCAAGTGAGAAAAAATTTCAAGCTTATTTTTGAAGTGCTGGTGGACATATTTAGAAAATAGAATGCAGCTATTTTATAGCGGTTGGTGATAGACAATACCAATATTCATAAAAAAGGATAACAATATTACATCATTATGTTGATATCAGTATGCATGCTTTCATAATTTTCTGATTTTAGAATTTCTCTTTGTTCCACTATATTTTGTGCTAAACACAAAGTTTATGATGAAGTTTTACTATATTTTGAATACTAGAATAAAACACTTTTGCCATAATTAATAAATAAATTCTTAAATGCTATTTCAATGACAGTGAGATTTATCTATAGCTCTGTAATATGGCTGTGATGCCATGACATACATCATTACTTACTCTTTCACTCCCCGCCATACTTTAAGATGTGAGGCTTTTTATTAATATCATAATTTTGCTGATCTCAGATATAGATATTTTCCAGTAATTTCTCTGCTTCAAGTAGTTCATAAAAATCATATTTTCATTCATTAAAATTTGTTTACATATTTTTCTATTCTCAGAAGTAAGAAAAATTTTGTTTGAACAACTAAAATATAAATTTATTTTTGCCCCTCAGGATCATGTGTCCCCAAGGAAGAGTGGATCAACAGTGTGAGAATTGGATGGGTGAGGGGGAGATGAATTAATCAACAATAGACTTTAACATGACACAAAATAATTGCTCTATTTAAGAATATATCAAGTTATCTAGTTTGTGAAACAGAAAACCAATCACTGGTATCTTTATTTGAAAGTCGATGATATGTCACCAAATTGATTAGCAGTCCTCTGCACATCTCAGTATTTTGATACCAATGAGTCAATAACATTTCTCTAGGTGCTAGTGTGTTCCATTGAATTAAATAGGTACTATATTGCTACACTTTCAGATAAATCCATTACATTGGCAGCTTTATGTCTTTTTATACCTCAATATTGATTCACAATCATATTTTGATTGTACAAAATGATAACATTAAAAGATATGGTTATAACAGAATGTATAATATGTGTGTGGAGAAAGAGAGGGGAAATGTGAAAACTGTTTAAAACACGAAAGTATTCATAATATTTTGTATTACATGGCTGAATAGTCACTATGCAAACTTAGAAGCTATCACTAAGAATATCTTGATTAAGGATACTAATGAAATTCTGTTCTTTAAAATTTAATCTGAAATTCAAAACGTGAAAAAAAAATCTCTATGTTCAGTTAGAGAAATTGCAGAAATTGATTTTGAGAGAATCCCATCTTGTGATTTTGGAGGAATAATAAATCATTCTCAGTTCTATCATAATATTGGTGTACTTTGTTCCTTACAAATCATTATAGACCATAGGCTCTCATTTATAGGGTCAAAAGGCTATACACTGAGTAATAAATCAGAGATTTGTTTTAAAATCAAGTTTTACCCATTGAGTTCCATAATCTTAGCAACTGTTACACTCCCTGCCTCCTCCTGCTGCTCCATCAATATTCAACCAAGTCACCAATTCAGGGCTAAAAGCTAATAGGAACCAAGAAGCTAAACAGACACACAGGTTATTCTACCATCAGAAAATGGGGAAAATCATATTCTTCACCTTGTGAAATTTTAAAAGCCTAGGAGAGGAAGAAGGAATTTAATGTATGTAGAGTAAAGAAAGGTTATCTAAAGCAGACTACTTAGGCTGTCATGTTTTTTCAAAATATAAATTACTACATTAAATGCATTCTCCATTTCTCTAAAAAAAATGGCATTCTCCATTTCTCTTAAAAAAATGGCCATTGGGATTTTTATTGGGATTGAATTGAATTGCTTTGGGTAGTATGGATATTTTAACGATATTAAATCTTCCAGTCTGTGAACACAGGCTTTTTATTTGTTTGTGTCTTCTTTAATTTCCTTAATCATTCTTTAGTGATTTTCAGTATATAAGTTTTTCATCTCGGCAGTTTAATTTTTTTCCTAAGTATTTTATTCCTTTTGGTGCTATTGTAAATGGGGTTATTTTCCTAAATTACTTTTGAAATAGTTAGTTAGTGTACAGAAATGCAACTTATTTTGTGTATTGATTTGTTTCTTGCAATGTTACTGAATAAATTTATTGGAGTCAACAAGTTTTTAAAGAAGTCTTGTCAATGAAGAACAAACCTGGAGGCATCACATCTCCTGATTTCAAGAATATATTAAAAATCTATAGTAATTTAAAATACGGTACTGGTGTAAATACAGACATATAGACCAATGGAACAAAATAGAGAGTCAGAAACAAACGCATATACAGTCAGCTGATCTTTAACAAGGGCACCAAGAATGCACAATGGAGAAAGGATAGTCTTTTCAATAAAAGAAGCTGAGTAAACTGGATATCCACATGTAAAAGAATAAAATTTGACCTTTATTATCATATAAAAAATTAACCTAAAATGGATTAAAGATCTAAATGTAAGGTGTGAAATTGTAAAAATCCTAGAATAAAATGTAGGGACAAGCTCCTTGATACTGATCTCGGCAATGATTTCTTTGGATAGGACACCAAAAGCACAGATAACAAAAGCAAAACTAGATAAGTGAGATTATATCAAACTTCAAAAATTCCAAAAAGTTCCACAAAGCAAAGAAAATAATCATCAGAATGAAAAGGCAATTTATGGAATTGGGAAACATATTTGCAAGCCAGGTATCTATAAAGGATTAATTTTCAAAATATGTATGGTAATCTTACAATTCAATAGCGTAAAAAGTGGTCTAAAGACTTATAGATGTCTCTTCAAAGAAGACATCCAAATAACTGACAGGTATATAAAAATATGCTCAACATCAGTAATCATCAGGAAAACACCGGTAAAAACCACACACACCCCCACAAAAATTACCTCACACCAATGAGAATGGTTGTTAAAAAAAAACAAAAACAAAAACAAAAAAACAGCTGGGCACAGTGGCTCACGCCTGTAGTTCCAGAACTTTGGGAGGCTGAGGTGAGCGAATCACCTGAGATCGGGAGTTCAAGACCAGCCTGACCAGCCTGACCAACATGGAGAGACCCTGTCTCTACTAAAAACACAAAATTAGCCTGGCGTGGTGGTGCATGCTTGTAATCCTAGCTACTGGGGCGGCTGAGGTAGGAGAACTGCTTGAACCTGGGAGGCGAAGGTTGCGGTGAGCTTAGATCGCGCCATTGCCCTCCACCCTGGGCAATAAGAGCAAAACTCTGTCTCAAGAAAAAAAAAAAAAAAGATAAGTTTTGGAGAGGATGTGGGGAAAAT
The DNA here is from genome assembly GCF_028885655.2 of Pongo abelii. Taxonomy (NCBI): domain Eukaryota; kingdom Metazoa; phylum Chordata; class Mammalia; order Primates; family Hominidae; genus Pongo; species Pongo abelii. The sequence goes on from NC_071991.2 coordinate 123,332,326, forward strand.
GGAACTTCTTGTGCACTGTTGATGAGAAAACAAAATGGCACAGCTGCTATAGAAAACAGTTTAGAGTATCCTCAAAAAATTGAAAAATGGAACTACCATATGATTGAGCAATTCCACTTTTTTGATACTTATGCAAAAGAATCGAAATCAGGAACTTGAAGAGTACTTCCCATGTTCATTGAAGCATTATTCACAATAGCCAAGATATGGAAACAACCTAAATGTCCATTGATGAATGAATGGATAAAGAAAATACGACATACACATATGATGAAATTTTACTCACCTTTTAAAGAGAAGGAAATTCTGCAATATGCACCAACATGGGTGAACGTGGATGACATTGTGCTAACTGAAATAAACGAGTCACAAAATGACAAATACCTTATGATCCCACTTGTGTGAGTTATCTAAACTAGTCAAACTCATGGATGCAGGGAATAGAACAGTGGTAACCAAGAACAGGGGGAAGAGAGACATGGAGTGTTGTTAATCAATAGGCATAAATCTCAATTATGCAAGATGCATATGTCTTAGAGATCTGCTATACAACGTTGTGCCTATAGCTAACAATACTTTATTGTACTCTTAAAAATTTGTTAAGACAGTAGGGCTCACATTAAGTTGCTTTTACCACAATAAAATTAAATTAAACTAAAAAATGGATTCTCCAAAAATATGCATTTGATATACCATTTGATGTTTTATAAATAGTACTCCATGGTAAACTTTATGAATTCACAATAAATTTCTTAAAATGTGTAAAACTTTTATATGGAAAATTTAAATGTATAAAGAAGTAGTGAGAAAAGCAAAATAACCTCTCATATAACAACCTTCACTTTAAGCAATTATTATTTAATGGTCAATCTTATTTCATTGATACCCTAACCAATAAGCTCCTTTCTCTGGAACATTGGAAGTAAAGGTCTAATTTCACATATGCTTCCTGTAAATGCTTTAGAATATCTCTAAAGAATAAGAATTATTTATGTTATATAATACTCAATTCTTAAGAAAATTATAACATTACCTTAACGGTAATTAAATATCCAGTCAGTGTCGACATGTCCCTAATTGTCCTAAAAAGTTTTCTGTTTGTTTCATAGTTGGATATTTAATATCTTGATCTATATAAGGTTAGTATATTGTGACTAGTTGATTATGTCTAACATTTGGGTTCTCTCTCTCTTTCTTCCATTTGAGAGTAAGTTACAAGTGTGATATTCCATTCCTACTTAATAGTTTAATGTATATTTACTTACTTCAAGTTTGAACACAATTGCTTAAACACAATTAGAAAATTAGTTAACATTGAGAGAATACTATAATGCACCAACCCAAAATATCAAAATTTTGGTGAAGATCAAATTCAGTATAGCACATTGCACTTAGTTGCTATGGCATTTTGTCTCCTTTAATCTTGAATATACTTTATCTGGCCATCACGAATCTGACACTTGAAAAGTATAGACAACATATTTCTTTTTCTTTCTTTCTTTCTTTTTTTCTTAAAGTCATTCAGTTTTTTGGTTTCTCTGATGTTTCCTCATGAATATAAAAAGACAAGGAATTCTTAGTAGAAATACCAAGAAATGATGTTTTATTCTTAATGCATCATGCTGGGAAGATTTTTGGATTGTACCATGACTGATAACATGAACCTTGATTACTGGTTAATATGGCATCTGCCATCCTATTCATTGTGGCATTATTGTAGCTATATTGTTTTGTTTTTGTTGTTTTTTATTTGTTTCATTTTTACTTTTCAATCTATAAGGAATTGTGGGAGGTACTTGAGACTATGTAAAATTCTGTTTCAGATCAAACATTCCCAATAATTTTTTTCATTAATGACTGCTGTGTGAATTAACTATTACTATGATGAATACAAAACAGTGGTTTTCTAAATCCATTTGAGATGGAGTTGCAGAGGCTGGTAATAAATATTCTTCAAGTTTTGGATGATTTTGCTGTACAGAAGAGTTTATATTTACCTCACAACAATTTATTTATATAATGTTTATGAGTAAATTTATGGATTTTTAAATTTTTATTCAATCTACTAACAACATTATATTTTGATTTTCAAATTATCTAACATTGAGCTAGTGGAAGACCCTACAAGTGGATTCCTTTGTTATTTTTAATTTCTAACATAACATGTTCTAATTACATTTAATACTTCCTCTGTTTCAGCATGAGAATAAGACATTTCTCCAGTAATCCCCAAGTTCTTTAGTAAAGACAGTAATTTAAAAATTTATGTGTGTTTGTATATTTATAAATTCTATATGCTAGATGGAATTATTGCTACGGAATTTCATCACTTCTTGTCCTTCTCAACATACATAACTTGCAACTGTATGCATATATATCTATATCATCTATATCTATATCTACATCTATCTTATTAGACATAAATTCATTCCAATTCAGCATCTCAAGCTTTACTCCAGTTTATCTTTTCTCTATGTTTAAAATAAACATATTGATATATTTCATTATTAGCTGCCTTAAATACACAGAAACTAATCTAAAATCTGCCAAGTCATATTGCTAAAAATAGTCACAAAATCTGTAGTTGAGAATTCACTATTTTTTTATAAATTTCTTTTTTTCCTTTCTTCTGAAGGTGATATACAGCCAAAATATATTGTTCAGAAGTTTTCTGGGTTATTGAATTCCATCACTTGTCATCTTCTTGAGGGCTTTTTTTCTGCAATTATCTCTTTTTACTAGCATCATCATTTTTATCTTCCTACTTGTCCTTTTCCATCAGCATACAAGAGTGCTTTCTTCTCATATGTGTATATAATTACATTTAGAAATAAAAACCAAAGAACTTCCATTGATACTTTTCTCCATTTATCTTCTCTTTTTCAAAAGAGTTAATTACATTCACTGATTTTCCTTTATGAATTTTCATGGCAGAAATAGACATTGTTGAGGTCATCAATGATTATTTGGCATGCTTTAATATTTAATTTTAACTTGAAACATTTCTTTATACTTTCATGGTTACACTCATCTTGTTTTCTTTGCTCCTCATTGTACTCTTTTTCACAATATTTCTACCTAATGACTGTATCTTATACATAGCTGTTAATTTAGAAAGACCTGTTCCTCTGTTCTGCTGACAATCTTTTCTTTAGATGATCTCATCCAGTTCTAAGGCTTAAAACAACTTGTGTAAACTGAAGACTCGCAAATTCACATCACTAGCTATTCCCTCTTTTACTGAGTCTAAGCTGTATATATCCACATATCTATTTGTTACTTCAGCTTGCATGTCTGGTACCTCAAACCCTGCAATGCTAGAGTAGAACTGTTCCCTCCCTTACACACATGCACACACACACTTCAATTCCATCCAAGGTTTATCTCAGTTGAGTTGCCTATCATCCATTAGCTTCTCACCTCTAAATTCAGTAAAACTTGGAGTTTCCTAAATCTCTCTCTCTCATTCCTCAAATCCAATCTGTAACTGAACCCTGGTGTTTATAACTCTGAGATATATTCCAATTGAACCACTGATCACTATCTCCACTACACTTATTCTAGCCAAAGCCACAAATGTAGCTCATTTATTCAACTGCAACCCCCTTTCTTTGAGGTACTAGATAGTGATCAGTGTATTTCACTGCCTGCCTCCCCACAACACACACTGTATTCTATCACTAAGAAAGCAGAAGTGATTTAGTGTAAATCAGATCATATAATCTCAACTTAAAATGTCTGATTTTTTTCCCCTTGAAACCTAAACAAAATAGATCTTTCATTCCGTGAACTGTAAGTTGCTACTTGATTTGCTTTCTGCTTCCATTGTGACCTCCTTCCATCAATTTATATCTCCTTAGTTATCCAGCTTTTCCCTTTGAAACTGCATAAGTAAATTCAGTTTAAGAGGAAAGAGTGCACAATCCTATGTTAGTTTCAGAAACAAGACAAGTTCTAGAATCCAGCCCTCATATTTTGAATAATAAAGTCGTCGTTGCAATTTAATCCATGTGCCTAATTACGTTTAAGTGGAGGAATAAAGAGTAATTTTATTCCCCCAAATCTCAGAAAAATAAATAGCTGAAACATCCATAGGGATTTGATTATGATCACATGGCATATTTACATTAATTTTAAAATAAATAACGTTTTTACAATATTGTCTTGTGCTATCTAATTATGTGGTATATATTTCCTAATATTAAAGCCACATTTGAGTTCCCCTAGTTCTGATTCACAGTTGTATTACAAGATTATGGTTCATAAATAAGAAGTGCTTACTCTATGACAATAATCATGTTAAATAGTTTTCATTAATTAACTCGTGTTTCTACAATTTGTTCCTATACTTTTATTGTTAAATAAAACCCCCTAGTTGTTTGAGAGTGATCTAATTATGGATTAATAGAATGTTTTTAATATTTTATCTTTTTACATTTAAGTTTCTCTTGCACAGTTTGTAATTTATGGGTGCTTATAATTTGACTTATATTTTAACTACTCAGCTTTACTCCATTTACATTTCTTATAATAAAATTGTGTTTGATTTTATATTTGTCATTTTTGTGTGTGTTTTCAACTTCAATGCTTACTTAAGATTTTACTCAATATTCCCATATTTTTCTTTGTGTTTTGTGTTTTATATTATCTTTTAGGGAAATAGGGCACACATTTATAATTCCTCTACTGCAAACTCCTAGTTTTTCTTGGAGAATAAAATGTCTATTACACATATATTAGTGTTATATATGGTCATTGAGTAATTATATTTAATTTTTATACTTTTGTAACCATATCATTGTGACAATTAAACTTATTTTTATTTTTAAATATCTCAGTGCTAACCTTAAGAACCTGAATGCCATAATTTTCCTACTTATGTTTCATTGTGTCTCTTATTCTGATGAATTATGTGCCTCCATAAATTTTTTTTTTCATTGAAACGGAGTCTTGCTCTGTCACCCAGGCTGGAGTGCAGTGATGCAATCTCTGCTCACTATAACCTCTGCCTCCCGGATTCAAGTTATTCTTCTGCCTCAGCCTCCCAAGTACCTGGGACTACAGGTACCCGCCACCATACCCAGCTAATTTTTTATTTTTTACTTTTAGTAGAGATGGGGTTTCACCATGTTGGCCAGGCTAGTCTCAAACTCCTGATCTCAAGTGATCCACCTGCCTCGGCCTTCCAAAGTGCTGGGATTATGGGTGTGAGCCACCACGCCCGACCCTTCCATACATTCTATGGATGACATAAAACCTTTTTAAAGTTAATTCATAATAATGGCCTATGTGAAATGTGTAGGTAAACACTGCTTCCCCCAAAAACAAAAAAAAAATTATTCTTTTAGAAAGAAGAAATATATGTGAATTATTGATATCCATTATCAATTTTTTCTATCTATACAGTGTTTGATATACATTTTTTTTCCATAATGGTTAGCACTATTCCAACTCATTCCATTTCAATAGTAACTGAAGCAAATGCATCATCTTATCTCCAATTCTGCTGCTTTTAAGTTGCTTTAGTCCACTTCTAGTAAATAGTTGGAAGTATGCTTGACCTTACTTCATTTCCCAAAAATATGTGACCTTCAGTTATTTTTTTCCTTCTAAATTTGAATTCAAACTATTTTGGAGGTCTCCATTATGGTTATTTTCTTTGCTATTAGCGTACAAACAGTTATTATAAAATAAGCTGTTTACAGACATATCAAACTGGCCATTAATTAAAATTAATAGCTAAGTTTAATTTGAAACTGTCAGAAAAAAAATAAATGAGTTGTTTCTTCAAAAAAAGTTACGATTTTAGCTTAGCAGGATTATTCAGTTAAGTTGATATGCATAATCTTTATTGTGAGTAGGAATGCCTTATTTTCTTCATATTTCTATGCCCCCGTAGATTTATGTGTTGGTTTTCTTTATAGCCTTTATTTGTTCTAGGTCTATTATGATGTTGTTTTGTTTTGGTTAATCATTATGTGGAAAAATGACTACTCATCTCTACAGTTAGTTCTTTGTAGTCTTCCAGCACAGAGGCTTATATTCTCTAGGGACCATTGTTAGAAGCAGGAATAGAATAAAACCATTCCAACAGGCTCTCAAATGTGCAAAGTCCCCAGATGGTGTATATCCAGTAATTCAGAGATGAAAGAAATGACCTCAAAGAAGATATATTTGCAAATATTGACAGGTGTCCTTTCAAACCAGCTATTTTATTGTTCATTCACAAAAATAAAAACAAGCAATACCCATGAATCAGACAACATCATATCCAAACAATTATATGCTAAATAAAAATCCCCTGCAATATGGGTATGCAGGGAAAACAGTAGAAGGAGCAGAATCTGTGTGAGTTCAGTCAATATTTGGAAATCTTAAACCTCCTTTGTATTTAATGCATAGGTCAAAAATGAAGATGATATTGTGGAACTGTTAAACAAGTAGGCACTAGATGGAGATAAAATCCAATCAATAAACAAATATTTCAACTTAACTTTTAATATTGAAAATGTGAAGGCTGGACCTAGGCACTATTTTGGACATTGCAGTTTGGGTACGTTATAGATATTTAGCAAAAATCTATTTGGGTTAATAAGAGGATAAACTGACCTGTGAAATTACTTGAATTTTAGATTATCTTTAGCTTCCTCGAATAATGATCAATAATCTAATTTTGGAAATTTTGGAGACAGGTAGAAGAAACAATCTAAAAAAAATACAGTAATTTAAAATTCTTTAAGGAATCTTAGGAAAGAATACTCATTTTTATGGATCTCATTTTACATCTGAAATAAGTTGCCTGATGCTTTTATAAGCCTGTTTACTGACAATATAAGAAAATCTGACCCCACAAAGTCATGCTGTAAGGTTATAGAAAGAAGTGACTACTTTGAAGACATCAATAGGATAACTGGAAGATCTAAAAATACATTTATAATACCTGTGTCCTATCATTTTAAACTCTCAGATCCTATAGATGGCAGCTAAATATTCACATAAAAGAAAGCAAAAAAATAAAATATATATGGCTGAGTCAATGTTAGCCAGTAAAGTGAATGCTGCCAAGCTTGCCACATCTAATTCTAACAAAATGACTTTGCAAAGAGGGAGTTCAGTATTGTAGAAATAGGTTATCCCTATTCGTTATTTTGATATTTGTATTATGATATTATATCAACTAAGAAATCATCATGTCAGGCCACAGAAGGGGAAGAGAAGCCTGCTGACTCAAGCTGCATGGTTCAACCACTTAGCTGGAAGTCTAATCCTAGAGTTAGTAGTAAATTCAAGACAAAAACCCAAAACAAAACAAAGTCAGAAAGTGTTACTGTGTTTCAATGGTTTTCTTTGTTAGACATGTAAATTAGAGGAATTATTATTAGAGTGTCACCATCCTTAATTTTGATGTATATCCTTGATCCAGGAAAATAGCATTTACATACCAAGAAATTCTTCATTATAAAATGAAGGAAAAATTTGGCTGCTTTCTACAGTGGAAAAAGTGAATAACTTAAAATGTTATTCTTTACATTTTACATAATAAAAATTGCTTTGGATTAAAAGATTGAATAATTGACTTGAGGAATGAGACTTGGAAAAGCCATTTAAATAAAGAACATATATTGACTACAAATATATCTAAAACGTGCTCAAAAACAAACAAAAAAAATCAATCAGGTTATGTAGCAAAATGATACCTGCCAGCCATTGTGACTTCTATTTTCACTCAATTTTCTTATTTAAAGTTAGTTTTAAATTTCATAAATATAGTATAAACATAATATTTGATTATTATAAAACAATGTTACTGCAACTCTAATATATCTTCCAGTATAGTATTTTATTTAAAGTGGGTGTTTTTATAAGCATTTGTTGAACAAATAAATAACAGAATAGAGGAAATAAATGAACTAACATTTTCTCGAGTTGATTTTCGTCTTTCCATGCCTATGCAAGTTTCTTTTGAAGGAAAACTCAAAGCCATTATTTGGGCTGGATCCATCATTTTAAATGAATGGCTTTTTCATTAAAGGAAGTAACTTAATCTATTTTTTCTAAAGTATCTCAAAAGCTAATGTGCACCACCCCACAAAGGAATGAGGACTGAAAGATTTAATGGATTGGGGACTACTATTGCCTAGAACAGTTTCATTGAACTAGACTCATCCATAAATTAGAGATAAACAAATGAAAATTTAAAAAAATCTTCAAAAAAGAAGTACATAAGGAACTATGAAAGCTTTACTTGTAGTAGTCACATCAAAAAACAACTTGAGTGGAGTGTCCACCAAGAGAAGTATTTAAGAAAAAGGAATGGTATATCTGTATGATATAATATGAATTAGCTGTAAAAATCAATCATATACAGGTACACACAACAATATTGATTTACCTCAAAAAATATTATGCTGGGCAAAAGAAGTGAAGTACTAAAATATTTATACTGTGTGACTTTATGTTAAGTGTAAAAGAGGCAAAATGTATTTATCTTGATAAAAATTAGAACAATGGTTTTCTGAAGAGTGAGGTGGGGATGACTGAAAAGAAACACAAGAAAATTATTAGCAATGATGAAAAATTATTTTATCTTTGATTTGAGTGTTGGTTACATGGAAATATACATCTGTCAAAAGGCATTTCCCTGTATATTTGACATCCATGTATATCAATGTCACTTTATGGAACTAGAAATACTTATTGAGATCACTGGGATTCTCCAAACAAAGAATGAATTACTGATATGCACCACAATATAGATGGATTTTCAAAAGTATTATATTGAGTGAAAGAAGCCAGACACAAAAGGCTACAATGTTTATTATTCTGTTATATTCTATTATTGTATTTATAATAGTTTTAAGATTAGTTTATGAATAATCTATAGTAATAAAAATCAGAACACTAATTTGTCAGCAGAAGTTGTGCGAGACAGAAAGGGACAAAAGAGAATTTTGTAAGAGGATGAATGTATTTCATGTCTCAGTTAGAGTGTTGATTTTATGTGTATTTATGGGTATATATATTTGACAAACTTTATCAAGTTGTAAACTAAAATATGTACATTTCCTTATATGTAAATTTACCTGAAAGGTTAATAATAAATAATGAATGGCAAAAAAAATGTATGAAGGTTGAGAGTGGAAAATTAACTTTCTCTCCTCCTTACTCACTAGAAGATGTGAAAATATCATACCCTTTATTGTTAGAAGAACCTAGGGCTCTCAGGTATTTGGATATCCACTCATTATGCTAGGGGACTCCCAACCATCATTTCTTATTATTACCCATCAGTTTACTTCTACTGCAACTTTGGAATCATAGAAGCTGTATCCAAATGTCACTCTTTTTTTCATTAAAATAAGCCATATCTACAACAAAATAAACACAAGGAATGTAACTGACATGTTTTGGAGCAACAAGAAAAATAAAAATTCAAGAGGAAAAAAAAATTTAAGAATAATCTCCATATATTCAGGCCACAAAATGAACTTTTTAGGCTAATTTAATATAATTTTTTAATGTAATAAGACTACATAGACAATTGAAAAATTATCTTTCACTGATAAAGAACAAACTATAAAATTTGTGTTGTTAGAACTGTGTCCCTGTGGAATTTCTAAAATCACAATTTCCTTTACTTTCCTGGGATATTAACATGGATAGCAAACCAAAAGCTCAGCTTAGGTTCAGTTAGTAACAGGGCTATCAGCAAACACTACTTTCACTATTTCCTTTCTATTTCAACCCTCCAGAGGGTTGCTACTGACAAAGAAAAACATAGTAAAAATTTATATAAATTGAAATGTAGATAATATCACATCTGTCTCTCCATTATACTGCATTGTGGCTCTGGTGAAGTAAAGGCTAAAATGCCAAATTAAGATTGACAGACATGCCACAAAATGCTTAACATACAAAATTAAATATACACTTTGCTAAAAACTAAACAAAATTCAATGAACGATTTATTTTCTTTATTAGTACGAAAAGTCTATCTAACCTCATAGATTTCCTGGCTCCAACTATTTTCTGTGCCTGCACCTTCTCCGCCCAGTCATTCTTTGTCCGTCTGAGGGAGGGAGAGTATAACAGAAATAAGAAAGTCAAGGTAAAAAGAAGGGGAGGGCAATGTTCTCTGATCAGAAACAGGAGAAAGCAAAACAGCAAATTCTCTGCTTTAATCTCTATTTGACAATGATTTTTATAATAATTATTTCTTGTATCTATTTATTTTCTGTATAGGCATTAAAATGTGTATGTATGTGTAATATGTGTATATATTGTAATGTGTGTATACATGTATTTAAGAAAAACCTGCTCTGTTCCAAAGAAATGCCAGAAGATGAAAATATCCAACATTGGATGTCTGTCTACTACGTATTGTTTCTTTTTCCTCTAGTAAAGTACTTGAGCATGTAATAGCAATCATATTTGAGAATTTCTCTTTGAACTCATATCATGTGAGAATTTACAGCACAAGTTTCTCTCTCTTTTCAATTACTTTAAGTCTCATATATAGACATGCAAGTTCTGGGACACCACAACTATTGAATAAAGTTGTTGGCTATTTTTCATTGTTCACTTATAAGACCTATACATTTGTTCTGCTAGAAAAACACTTTTAAAGGGACAATGACTAAAATTTTTATCTCAAAAAAAAGATTATAAACAGTGTTGTAAAACTCAGTTACTAAAAAATAGTGATAATTTATCTACCAGAATGTCTGGTACAGGAAGAGTAATTCGCCTTCCTGGTATCTTTCATTCTAATGTAGAAATTTATTATTATGAAAAACATAGGCTATTGTCAGATTACACATTTAAACTTATGTGGATTTAAAACAGTGTGTGACTCATATTTAGATTTTTAAAAATTGCTACTAAATACTCTATTCATTATATTGTTCTCTGCATAGCATAAAATGATACCATGGATCTCCACTACAGTATCTGGGTGTTTCATATCATGAATGAATAACTAGAGCATTTTATCGTAGCCATGAGGTGTTCAGTGTTTCCAAAAGATGTTTATTTAATAATAATTGATCTATTTCACTTATTATACTTTATTCCAATATGTTCAAAAAGTATAGAGATTAAAAGGGAGGGCACGGTTTCAAATATCCGCTAGATTTATTCTAACACCTGACATAGTAACAACACATAAACACAGCATTGTCTGTCTATCCTATTGAAATTTAGCATATAATACATGATATGTGTGTGCGTGTGTGTGTGTGAGAGAGAGAGAGAGAGAGAAAGAGAGAGAAAGAGAGAGAGAGTTTTAGAGGTGTAATCTCACTCTGACACTCAGGCAGTGGCATGATCATATCTCACAGCAGCCTCAGCCTCCTGGGCTCAAGTAATCCTCTCACCTTAGCCTCCTGAATAGCTGAATCTACAGGTGTGTACCACCACACTTGACTAATTTAAAAAAATATGTAGAGATGAGGGTCTCTCTCTCTATGTTGCCTTGGCTGGTCTTGAACTCCTGGTCTCAAGCAGTCCTCCTGCCTTAGCCTCTCAAAAGGTTGGAATTACAGGGGTGAGCCACTGTGCCTAGTCCAAGACATGTTTTTTATCTCTTTGTTAATTATATTTATTTTTCTGTTTCAAATGTTAATTCAAAATAATCAGTTCTGCTAAGACATGCTTTTGCCTAGTTTTACTTGTTAATGTCACACTGATGGCCGTATCAGCTTCAAATCAGCATCTCCCATATTTTGTTCCTATAGACCATGTCCAACATACATACAACTCGCTCCAGAAATTTCAGCTCTTCTCCCTTTGCAGCCTGATAATGGAGGATGTAGAAGATGGGAGAGGTGGTACCTTTTTCATCATGGAATAGAATCATTAGTCTTTAAACTTTGAGATTTTAGCCATAGTTAATACTCCAGGGTTAGTGGTGAAGGGTACTGATAACTTACTTAATTCCTACTAAAGAATTATGTTCCTTCCAATATCTAGTCACTAAAAGGAAGATACTTTAAGGGCAACTGTGCCTTAAAAATCACATCTACTTTTGCTCTGTATCTGAAAATGTCCCCCCAAAATAAAATAAAATAAAATATATAATATGGTTACAAGGATATGAAAAATAAACAACCTAAAAAGTAATGATTATCAATAATTGTGCAATTAACATAATTGTTCATTTTCAATTCATTTGCCTCAAATTTTTATTTATAAATAAAAGAAAGTAAATACTCAAAAACCAAGTGAACAAAAATATTAATAATTGATTAGTACACCTTGTCGAAAGTATACAGGCTTTTGTCTGGAAAAATGGTGCCTTAAGTTCCTAGCTCGATTGGAGAGATTGTCTCCGTAGGGCTCTTGAGGATTTAAAGCTATGCAACCCACCTGCATGAAATGCACAATCCTACGAGTGGCAAAGAGGGGAAGATAGATCTGGGCCTGTAACCTAGGAAGGTGGCAAGCCTCCCTTTGTATGCTTGGTGGGACTGGGGTGTGGTAGCAGATCAGGTGTGCATGTTTGATGCAGTGGCCCTAGGATGACAATGATTCCAGCATGTTTGTTAATGTACACTATGCACAGGTCATTAAGAAACCTTGAATCTAGGAAAAACAAAAAGCCCCTTAGCCACTGGTTGCCATATTCTGGCCTTTGATCATGTCTCTATGTGTTTCAATTATTACATAAAGTGAAATCCAGAGATTCAGATGCTAGGTTTTCCTTTATGTAAAATTTCTAAATTTTCCATTACTGCAAAAATATTAGATAAACCCAGCGTGCCTTCAAAAACATATCTATGCATTATTCAGTGGAAACTCAGAAACACTGTTCTTTTCAAGCTCAAAGGACTTATCAACTTAGTTTCCTTAGAAAGAAATTTAAGGCTCCCAAATTAATAGAACAGTTTGAGAGCAGCCTAAACACTACCTTGGAGATTTTAACACTATTGTCATAGCAAGAAATAAAAAGTAGAGTGTTTAGTGAGAAGGGATAGTGGAGGCTCGTCAACTCAGAAAGTGCTTCTCCTATAATATCAGTCTTCAAGGTAGCATTTTCAAATGGGTTTGAGAAAAACAAATATTCCTAAGAATGTACTTTGCCAAATGAGCAAAGGCTATATACAATCAAAATCTGCTTTAAAAAATGTTGCTTTTTTTCCCTTACTTCAAAGAGGTTTTTCTTAATGTATCTAGCCTATTTGAATTTTTAGACAACAGAAGAAAAATAACAGTAAATTGACATGTCTAAGTTTGGAAAGAAATTGTAAACACATAATGACATCTCAAGTTACAGATTTGAAAAACAAAAACGCAATTTTAATTGCTCACCATAGCCTTTCAAATTAGTCACTTTAGGAGAATTCCAGAGTGAATTTAATACTCTATTCTCAAATTCAGTTTGATGTGTAAGGATAAAAAATACATTTGTTCTAGTCAGTGATTAACTTTTTAAATCACTTTTAAAATTATGGATCATATGTGTAGCTTTTTGTTTTTTAAAATATAACTGTTATAAATCCAGATGTTAATAATTATGTGCTACAACTTTGTCTACCCTTCCCTCAATTCCACCATCATCTTTGGTAATTACTATAATACTTTTAAATTATCTGTAGCCCTAGTTCTCCAAAATAAATTCCATAAATTGGCCATTGAGTTTCTGGACCTAAACCTCAACTTCAGATGTCCTTTGATTTCTCCACATAAATACAGTGAGAATAAAAATTTAAAATTCAAATTATGTCTTCAACAAATAATGAAATGAAGAATGTGCAACTACAGTATGTACCTAAAGTTTGACTTTATGAACAGTTGATTGGAGCAGTGGTCCCCAACCTTTTGGCATCAGGGGCTGGTTTTGTGGAAGACAATTTTTCCACAGACCAGTGTGGAGGAGAGGATGGTTTGGGGATGATTCAAGTGCATTACATTTATTGTGCACTTTATTTATATTATTACATTTTAATATATAATGAAATAATTATACAAGTTACTATAATGTAGAATCAGTGGGAGCCATGATTGTAAAATTTGACCACACTGATGTCATGTGATAGTGATGTGTGATACAGGAAGCACTTTTTTTTCCTCTTAGAAAAACAGCAGTTTTCCTCCAACTAGACAGTCCCATTAGGGGGTGATGGGAGACCGTGACAGATCACCAGGCATTAGATGCTCATAAGGAGCATGCAACCTAGATCCGTGCACATGTAGTTCACAATAGGGTTCACGCTGCTCTGAGAATCTAATGCCACTGCTGATCTGACGGGGCAGAGCTCAGGCAGTAATGCGGGCCATGTGGAGGGGCTGTAAATACAGATGAAGCTTTGTTTGCTTGCCTGTCAGTCACCTCCTGCTGTATGGCAGGCTTCTTAACAGGCCACAGACAACTACTGGTCCATGGCCCAGAGGTTGGGAACCCCTGGATTATAGCATAGAAAGCAGTAATGCCATAGGTAAGTTTATTCCTCTCTATAATCTGCAAAATAAATTTAATTTGTGAAACTATATCATGCTTTAGTTCCTACAGAAAAAGGTAGATGTCAGAATTGAATGTCAACCCTGGATTGCATTCTCTTCATTAAACCAGACTATCCCCTTCAAGTTAAAGGGCTATGATCTATGGGACATATAGTCATATCCCTTGATAAGGAACCATTGAGTTATCAATATTGTGCATATGAGAAGCAAATGAGATAGGCATGTTAAGTCAATTTATAACTGAGAGGTTATAGGATGTTTATGTCCTCGTTTAGAAAATGTTGATGTCTTAGAGTCATAAGACCAAGATACATTCACGGCTTCATCATTAACTGTGTCCACTTTCATAAATCAGCTTCTCTTTTTTCTGCTTAGTAGAGTCATGAGTATCAAATGAGATATTATATTTAATGGTCTTTTTTAAACTTTAAGGCATTATGTGCATCTTTATTGTAAATAAAGGATTATTATTGAAGAAGTAGTTCTGTCCTCAATTTTCTACAACCCAGGTATTACAATGGCACCTTAAATTTTATTATTTCAACTATGGATGCTTTAACCTTGAGTATTAAATATGTGGAAATAGTCTCCACTTCCAAATGTATACATGACTTCAGTTGATAATCCTATGCATAAGATATATTTTTATTTTTTATTTTTTGATAGTAATTGTGTATACAGGAAGCACATTTTTTCCCTCTTTTACCAGGAGAAAAGCAGCAGCATAAATATAAAGGATGAAAATGGGCAACTGAAACCTGTTTTCAGGGTTAGGATACCACAGGGAAGACTTGACACATTGGCAACCTAAAAAACACATACCCTATGGCAATGTTGGAAGATGGATCCAGTGTAGTCAAATTTTTACAATTTTTAAAAAGAAGCCTCTGATCCAAAATTTTTGAAGCTCAACCTAAAAGTTAAAGTTTCCCAACCAATTTCTTTCTCAACCCAGCCCCCATTACCACATACACACACACACACACACACACACACACACACACACAGACTTATATGGATCATCATTGTGAGAGATTGGCAGGGTCAAAGGTGGGAAGTCCAGGCCAAAGGCTCAGCAAAATCTCAGAGAGAAATGAGGGTGATGCAAGCACTAAAGTGAGAAGAGTAGAGAAAGGAAGCAAATTAACTAACTAAATGCAAGAGTAAAGGAAAAGAAGCCTTAAAATACGTAATATTTTAGGCTTGAGCAACTGGATGCTCCATGTTACCAACATGGGGAACATTGGGGTAAAGCAGATTTAAAGTGGTGGGAAACAACCATTTGTTTGGTCTTGTTAAATGTTAAATGTATATTTGCTATACAATTGCAGCTTCCAAATATATACTTTCAGTAAATACTAAACTTGTACTAAATGGGGTGTCATCTAAAACCAAACCTACAAAGAATGGCTGTCACTAGCTTGTCATTTAAGAGTATGTAGGCTTGTGAGTACAGTACTCAAATCTGAGCTCTGTGGCATAATTGAGCCTTGATTTTAAATGGTTACAGAGCCCTGTGTGGTTTTTGGAGACAGGTAGGTTGTAAGTACGTTTAATGAATGTAGGAATAGACATATTTTTGGCATTTCTTTGACTAGCAGTAACTGCATGAAGCCATGTCCTTCTCCTGTCTGCCAGTGGGAGAAAAGTGCTTGAGTGGTCTGTGGAGCAGGCTTTCCAGGAGCAAGATCAGAAGACACTGGGGCCAGTGAAAATCTTCCTGCTTTGAACAAAGAAAGCCTGTAGAGAATATTTAGCCCAGAAAGTGGTGATTGTGCTATTTACAAAATCAGGATGAGATTGTAGTGATGGACGAAACCCAGGCAAAATCTTTCACAAGTGTCTATTTCAGTAACTTTAGGAAACCACCAGCAACCTATGTTAAGTTAGAATCAGAATGTCAAAATGAAAGCGTGATAGTCCAAAATCAGATTAGATAACCATACATTAAGTCTGAACCTGCATGAGACTAATACTACAAGAGGAAGACGTTTTGCACATCTTTATTATCTTGTTACGCTTTCATGGGAAGTGGAAGTTTCACAGTAAATGGTATGCACTAGCAGTTTGAAGGAGAATAGGACTAGGTTTTCATAAAACGTGATGTAAGTTAGTTCGAGTATATGAAGAACCATGTTCATAAAGCCAAAAGCAAAGTGAGAAGTGGACCACACAATCCATGCAGTATTAGGGACAGAACATAAACTGGTGTTTTGGGTTTCACAGAGGCAGGTTTAGGTAAGTATTTTTAATGAAAGGAAACAAGAAAACAAGAACAAATACGATTTATATCCCAAAATGCTGCAAAAGGGCAATGAAGTTGAAGTGAACTCTCTCTGTTGTGTGCAAGCAGATAAGAAAGAAGTTTGACAGGTTGATTTCTATTCTTTTTCACCAAATTCTGTATACCAATGAGATTGATTGGTTCCTGACATTGAAAGAGTAAGGGGCAACATTTTCTCCTGGAGCATCCAGATAATTATTTATTTTAGACAGAGTCTTGCTCTGTCACCCAGGTTGGAGTGCAATGGCGTAGTCTTGGCTCACTGCAACCTCCGCCTCCCAGATTCAAGCGATTCCACTGCCTCAGACTCCCAAGTTGAATAGCTGGGATTAAAGGTGCACACCACCATGCCCAGTGAATTTTTGTATTTTTAGTAGACACGGGGTTTCACCATGTTGGCAAGGCTGGTCTCAAACTCCTAACCTCAGGTGATCTGCCTGCATTAGCCTCCCAAAGCGCCGGGATTATAGGCATAAACCACCATGCCTGGCCCAAATAATTGTTTTTAGTTTTATTTATTTTTATATTTATTATTTTTATAGATTTTTTATAGATTGAGGGTGCAAAATGTAGTTGCATTACATGGATATAATGCATAGTAGTGAGATCTGGGCTTTTATTGTAACCATTACCCAAATAGAATACATTGTAACTACTAGATAATTTCTCATCTCTCAGCTTCTCCCATCCTCCCACTTTTCTGAGTATCCAATATCTATTGTTTTATTCTGTATGTCTATGTGTACACATTATTTAGCTCCCACTTGTAAGTGAGAACATTCAGTATTGGACTGTTTCTGAGTTATTTCACTTAAGATAATGGCCTCCAGTTCCATCCATGTTGCTGTAAAAGACATATTTTATTCTTTTTTATGGCTGAGTAGTATTCCTTGGTGTGTATATAGGCATACGCATTCCACATTTTCTTTATCCAATCATCCATTCATTGGTGGATACTGAAGTTGATTCCGTATCTTTGCAATTATGAATAGTGCTGTGATAAATATGTGAGGGCAGTTATCTTTTGGATATATTGATTTCCTTTCCTTTGGGTGGATGCCCAGTAATGGGATTGCTGGATTGAATGGTAGCTCTGTTTTTAGTGCTTTAACAAATTTCCATACTGTTTTCCATATAGGTAGTACTAATTTACATTCTCATCAACAGCAATATTAATGTTTCCTTTTCTCTACATCCTTGCCAACATCTGCTGCTTTTTAAATTTTTACTAGTACCCATTCTGACTGGTGTAAAGTGATATCTCATTGTGGTTTTAATTGCATTTCCCTGATGATTGGTGATGATAAACATTTTTTCATATGCTTGTTATTCAATATATGTCGTCTTTTGCAAAATATCTGTTCATGTCTTTGCTCACCTTTTAATGAAATTGATGTTTTTCTTATTGAGTTGTTTGAGTTTCTTGCAGATTCTGGATATTAGTTCTTTGTCAGATGCACACTTTGCAATATTTTCTACCATTCTGTCTTTTTACTCTGTTGAGTATTTATTTTGATGTGCAGAAGCTTTTTAGTTTAATTAAGTCCCATTTGTCTATTTTAGGTCCTGTTGCATTTGCTTTTGATGTCTTAATCATAAATTCTGTGTCTAGGCCAATACCCAGAATATTTTTTCCTAGGTTTTCTTCTAAGATTTTTGTAGTTTCAGGTCTTACATTTAAGTGTTTAACCCATCTTGAGTTAATGTTTGTACATGATGAGAGATATGTGTCAGTTTCACTCTTCTGCATATGACTATCCAGTTTTCCCAGCACCATTTGTTGAATAGAATGTTCCTTCCCCAGTATATGAGTTTGCTGACTTCATCAAAGATAAGTTGACTGGCTTATTTCTGGGTCCCCATTATGTTCCCTTGATCTGTATGTCTATTTTTATACCAGAACCATAATGTTTTGGTTACTGCAACCTCGTAGTATAATTTGAAGTCAGATAATATGATGCCTCCAGAATAGTTATTTTTGCTTAGCATTGCTTTGATATTTAGGTTCTTTTTTGGTTCTGTGTGAATTTTAAGATTTTCTTTCTAATTCTGTGAAAAATGACATTAGCAATTTGATAGTAATTGCATTGAATCTGTAAATTGCTTTGGGCAGCATCATCATTTTAATGTTAACTCTTCTAATACATGAGCACGGAATATTTTTTCTATTGGTGTTATCTATGATTTCTTTCATCAGTTTTATTGTAGTTTTTATCAGAGATCTTTCACTTACTTGGTTAAATGTGTTTCTTGGTATGGTAATTTTTTGTAGCTATTATAAATGAGATTGAGCTCTTGATTTGGTTCTCAGTTTGTTCATTATTAGTGTACAGAAGTGCTACAGATGTTTAGATGTTGATTTTATATCCTGAAATGGTATTGAATTTATTTATCAAATCTAGAAAAGTCTTTTGGGGGAGTCTTTAGGGTTTTCTAATTATGGTACCATATCATCAGCAAACAGAAATAATTTGACTTCCTCTTTTCCAATTTGGATGCCTTTCATTTCTTTTTCTTGCCTGATTGCTCTGGCTAGGACTTTTAGTACTATGTTGAATGGACATGGTGAAAATTTGCATTTTTGTCTTGTTCCGGTTCTTAGGGGAAATGCTTTCATCTTTTCCCCATTAACTATAATGTTGGTTGTGTTTTCTATAATTGGCTTTTATTATTTTGAGGTATTTTCTATATACATAGTTTATTGAGGATTTTTTATCATTAGGAAATTTTAATAAATGCTTTTCTCTAAGTTTATTGAGATGATTTTATGGTTTTTGTTTTTTAATTCTGTTCATGTGGTGAAAGGATTACATTTATTGATTTGTGTATTTTTGAACCACCCTGGTATGCCTGGAATAAAACCCACTTGATTTTGGCATATTGTCTTTTTGATGAGCTGTTAGATTCACGTGCTAGTATTCTGTTGAGAATTTTTGCATCTATTTTTATCAAAGATATTTGTCTATAGTTTCCTTTTTGTTGTTGTGGTGTCCTTGCCTGACTTTGGTGTTAGGTTGATACTGGCTGAGCAATTGAGTTAAAGAGTAGTCCTTCCTCCTTAATTTTTAGGTTTGGTGCCAGTCCTTCTTTATGCATCTGGTAGAATTTGGCTGTGAATCCATCTGGTCCTGGGTTTGTTTTGGGGGTGGAGGGTGGATTTCTTATTACTGATTAAATCTCTCTACTTATTATGCATCAGTTAAGGATATCTATTTCTTCTAGGTTCAGTCTTAGGGGGTTATATGTTTCCAGAAATATATCCATCTCCTCTAGGTTTTCTATCTTGTGGGCATACAGATGCTCATAGCCTTCTCTGACGATCTTTTGTATTTCTGTGGTATCAGTTGTAATGTCTCCTTTTTCATTTCTGATTGTACTTACATGAATCTTCATTCTTCTTTCCTTGGTTATTCTAGCTGGCAGTCTGTTGATTTTGTTTACCTTTTCAAAGAACAAACTTTTAATTTTGTTGATCCTTTGTATTTTTTTGCTCAATTTCATTTAGTTCTCCTCTGATCTTTTTATTTCTTTTCTTCTGCAAGCTCGAATTAGGTTGTTCTTGTTTTTCTAGTTCCTTGAGATGCAACATTAGTTTGTGAATTTGTGGTCTTTCTATCCTTTTTATGTAGGCATTTAACACTGCAAAATTCCTTTTAATGCTGCTTTTGCTGTATTCCAGAGGTTTGGGGACATTGTAGCTCTATTTTCATGTTTCAAATTATTTTTTAAAATTTTCATCTTAATTTCATTATTGACCTAAAGATTTTTCAGAAGCAGGTTTTTAAATTTCTATGTATTTGTATAGTTTCAAGACTTCTTCTTAGAATTGATTTCAAGTTTTATTCCACTGTGACATGAAAAGACATTTGATACGATTTCCACTTTTTAAAATTTATTGAGTTTTTTGTGACCTAACATACAGTCAATCTTGAAAAATGTTTCATGCACTGGTGAGAAGAGTGTATGTTTAGCACTTGTTGGGTAGAATGTTTTGTAAATGTCTGTTAGGTCCATTTGATCTACAGTCTAGTTAAGCCTAGTGTTTCTTTCTTTATGTTTCTGTCTTGATGATGTCTACTGCTGTCTGTGGAATATTGAAAGTCTCCACTATAATGTATTGCTATCTCCTTGTTTATATCTAGTAGTATTTGTTTTATGAATCTGGCTGCTCTGGTGTGGGGTGTGTATATACATATTTAGAATTGTTACATCTTCTGGTTTAATTGATCCCTTTATCATTATATAATGACCTTCCTTTTCTTATTTTACATTGTTTATTTAAAGTCTGTTTATCTGATATAAGTACAGACACTCCTCTCCCTTTTTGTTTCTGTTTATATGAAATACCTTTTCCCACTCTTCTGCTTTAAGCCTATAAGCGTCTTTATCAGTGTGATGGGTTTCTTTTAAGAAGCCTATGGTTGGTTCCTGTTTTTTTTTATTCATTCTTCCAATATATGTATTTTAAGTTGAACACTTAATTCATTTACATTCAAAATTAATATTGATATGTGTGGTTTTGTTTTTGTGACAATTTTAAAATTTATTCTGCCAATCTATATTTTTGGAGTGGAACATTTAATTTATTTGTGTTCAAAGTCAATATTAATATGTAAAGTTTTTTTCTTCTCATAATGTTGTTAACTAGTTGCTTTGTACTCACAACTGTGTAATTGTTTTATCAGACCTGTGAGTTTCATACTTTCATCTGTTTTTATGATGGCAGCTACAGACCTTTTATTTCCATATTTAGAACTCCCTTGAGCATTTCTTATAGGCAAGTCCAGTGATGACCGATTCCCTTAGTGTTTGCTTTGTCTGGAAAATACTTTATTTTTCCTTTATTTATGAAGCTTAGTTTAGCAGTAGACAAAATTCATGGTTGGCAGTTTTTTCTTCTTTAAGAAGTTTGAAAGTAGGACCCCATTCTTTTCTGGCACATAAGGTTTCTGGTGACAAAACAACTATTAGTTTGATGGGATTTCCTTTCTAGGTATTGACATGGACAGGAGGCAGGAAATACTAGGTAGAAAAGGGCAGGGTCCCTGATGAGGGCGCCACCCTCAAGCCTGCACCTGCAGCCCAAAGTGAGAGAACATGCATTCCTGTTTCCCTACACAAATGTTGCCTCTCCCAAACCACCCTGGCCTGTGTCGCCTCCCATCCTGTACCCATAAAAACCCCACGCTCCACTAGCAGAGCATCAGAGCAACAGAGAAAGAGAGAAAAGAAGCAGCCAGACATCAGAGAGAAGCAGCTTGACTTCAGAGGGACAGCTTGACAGTGGGACTTTGGATAATAGTTTGACTGTTTCTGGCCAAGGGAAGACCACCTTCTCACTCCATCTCCTTTCCAGCTCCCCATCCCGCTGACAGCAACTTTCCACCACTCAATAAAGTACTCCACATTCACCACCCTTTCAATTCGTTCACACGACCTGATTCTTCCTGGATGCCAGACAAGGACAGGTGCAAGAAGTGGTCACACTGACCCTCCACTGAGCTGTGTAACACTTAAGCCATCCATGAATGGCAAAGCTAAGAGATCATACCACAATACAAGCCTTCTGGGGCTTCAGGGGTCATGGGAAACCCCTAGACACTGCTGCGGGCCCACAGGGAGTTCTGCTCCTGCTGGTTGTCCAGAAGCGCTCATCCTGGACCCTGCACCCACTCCCCTGCATACTCTCCATGCCATGAGGGGCTGAGCACTACGGGCTGAGTAAATGAGCCAACCTCTTTTCGAGTCCCATGAAGGGGTAAAGGGAATGATCCTATTTCAGTATTAGACTCTTTTCTCTTGCTGATTGGAATTCTGGAAGCAAGGAGTTTGGGAGAAAAATAAACACAAACAAGAACACAAACAATAGGAGTAAATCTTATGTATCATATCTAGCATGCTCAACTACATTATCTAGACTATTTTCTGGAAGAGTGAAAACCCTCCCTTTTTCCACAGACTTGTATTCTATTGGGAAACTATAGACAATAAACTTAAAAACAAACATATAAATATTATACTATGTAAAGATGAACACTATAAGCAAAATACAGAAAAATAAGAGATGAGATAGAGATGGGTTGGGGTAGAGATGTACTGTATTAGTTAAAGGAGTGAATGATAAGAGGTAGGAATATAACTTAATTTTTTTTTTACTAATACTAATTTTCTCCTAATTATTTTTTAAGTAGTCCACACTTCCCCACATATTTTAAATGCCAAATTTCCATATGCTCATGAATCTGAGGTATATTCATTTTCAAACTTGGAATGAGGAGTAGGAAGGCATTGAAGATGAAGAGTAGCACTAAATTTTCTGGACAATGTCATTATTTTAGACCTTGCAGCATTATCAAAACTCTTTGCAAAGTAAGGTCTTAATGTGTACTTATGAGGCTTATAAGCACTGAAAAAGACAGATGCTTTATATTCCTTGAATAAGAGACAATTTGACCATTACAGAAAAATAATTATCTGCAATTAACTTTGTAATTACAAAATTAGACATTCCCAATATCTTCTCTTAGTATTTTTTGTATTAAATTTTATTAGCATGTGGAAGTTATTTTGATTATTTAGCATAAAATCGTTGCTAGTAATTACTCTCTTCAGCTCTTTCTTCCACAGAAAAAGGAATGACATTCTGTTACATACAATACTATTGGCTCACTTGATTCAGTAGTAAACACTATTGTTATATAAAAATAGAGTTTAATATTATTATAATGTATTTCTGAAAAGAAACAAGTTTAAAACTTGAGTTTTAGGGGAAAAAATGACATTTTTGGAAAAAATATGGTCTTAAAAAAAGATATCTCCCTTGGTTGACAATGCAAATTTTGTAACTAATCATGTGCCTTCTTTGCTTTGGCCACAAAAAACTAATGAACCAAATGTGTAGCCCACGTCTAAAAACTGTGTTTTACTCACCTCTGCATATTGGCTTAACTCACACTATTATTTCCCATGGTAATATATTCCTGTGTTATAATCTTTTAATAAATTTAATATATTAAATTATAAGAAAACTGCCTCAAATTTTCTGTGGAATGAATCTGAGTAAAGTCGTATTTATGAGATATAAAGGTAGCTCAAAAACACAAGCAGCACAATAATATAAATAACTGTAGAAACAACAGTGAAGAGCATTAGTGGTAAGATAAATAAAATGAAGCCAGGGATGAAGTGTGTGCCATGAGATCCCGCACATTTCTTAGAACTGGGCCACAAATTTGTCCTGAACATTCTAGAAATCACTGTAAAGGGTAAAAGATTCTCAGTTATTTGATTTGTAGTGTTCAAAGTCAAGAAAAAGTTAGGGATTTCTAACCATTCTAGGTTCTAAGACTGAGTGAATTTTGGCCCCTGCATCTTCATAAGACAATACATTGTAATGCATTAAACACTATCATCAGCAATATCCCCATCATAAATAAAACAACTCTCATAGCAATCTTTTAATAGCACTCTCCTTGTAACACACTTTAGCAGAGGAAATTTTATGAGGGATCAGGGCAGTGTATCCACGTACATAATTTTGCAATTAATTGGCCATATCCAAGGACAAAGCTTTCTGTTTGGGGGCTTGAGCTTTGAGCTTTTGATAAAGCTTTAGCATCAATAAATTCCATTTTCTCTGATCTAGTATATATTCACAGAGCTGAAATTCTGTATTGATAATTCAGAAAGTCCTATATGTTTTAACGGTAAGCAAATAGTGGTCAAAATTTAAACACTATTGTGATAGCTGAGGAACCAAGTGAAGACTCATGCCTGAAAGACAGGTTTTCCTACACATTTATAATTTAAAATTAATGGCATAAATACATAAATAAGTATAAGTAATTCCAGGGTTACAAATAAACACAACATTCTCTTTAGAGACTATGTCTTAGCAGGTTTTACATATACATTTCTTTGCATATATATTCATTCAATATATATTAGAGCAAGATATTTATAATAAGGTTTTAGTACCATTTGAACCAAACAAGTCGCTTAAATTTCTCTAAATGGAAAATGGAACTGATAGCACTTAACCCGCAGGGATATTGTAAAAATAAGAGTAATGAGTGCTTGAGAGGCACTGCACAAGTAGTTTCTATATTCTCTATATTGTATGCATTCCATATAAAGCAATAATATTAACAAATTATTGCAAGATTGCTAGAGTTTTGTTTAATTACTGAGTTTCTATATTACAATGCATATTTATCCTGCTTTTAAAATTGCATCTTGGACTTTAATGTGTTTTAACCAAGGCATTATAAGATGTATGATAAAACGAACAAAGACAACAAACAAACATAACAATCACACTTCAATATAAAACCATTTTAAGAAGCAATAGTTTCTATTGCTGCCTTGCCTGAGTAGGCACTCATGTAAATGTGTTGTTTCCACATCAAGGATTTAAAACATTTTCCACAACTCACAGCTAGCTTTTGGCTTAGATTAGGAAGCGAATTGGAATGAAGTAACAGTTCTATATTAGGTAGTTACACTAAGCTACTTCTACATTTAAATTTTGAAGATATCACTAATTTCCCAGAATACAGGTATTTTGGCATATTTTTAAGAGTCAGTTTTCTGTTGACCCAACTGCTTCTTCCGCATGGCTAATGGAACATATTTGTAAGCTCCCTAAATTGGAAGTTAAAATTTATGACATGAAATACGAATTAAAATGGCATCAGTAGAGATTGCATGTACCACTACTATACCTTGATTAATGCCATATTTTGTTCAACTGACCTGATTCTGCAGAAGGACAAATATAATTCAAGTATAAGTCCTCTTGAGAAAATAAGTTACTACTGAATTTCTGCATTTTGTTTTATGGGAATTGTGTAATTTCCCATGCGTTACATCCTAAGAATCTGTACTTATAATACTCTTACTGTCCAAAGTTTAGCAATCATTTCTGCTTAAATCTACTCAGTGTAAAATTAATAACAGAAATCTATTTCTCAAATATTTCCAAAGAAATTCAGTAACATTTTTCTGATATAAGAAGTAATTATATTCCTATTTATATCATATAAGTGCTATACAATTGCTGGTGTTATTTCAAATATGTTCTTAATGGAGGTAGTTATTTAAAATCATTTTCAATATAGTGTAGGAATTCTCAGATAATTATACAATACAATTTGTTAATAAAATAAAATGGTAATTTTTTAATTTGAAAGATAGAGTTTAACTTAAATATTTCAGAAGAACACACACTTTTGAAATATTCCTTAACAAACTGCATGTTTAAATGTCATCTGTTAATACATCTTTTCCAAAATTGATATGCTCTAATCTGGATTTATTATATACATGGGAAAAACTCAACTAATAAAGCTAATGATTCCTATTCAAAATTTAAATTGATGTGGATCTTTGTTTAAATCTTAGAAAATCTCTAATTATTTTATTCTGTTTTTGACACCAAGTTTTGTTGCCAAGAAAGAGAAATATCCACTGCAATAGTGTGGAGGATTTATCAACATTCTGATGTAAAAATCTGGCATGGTCCCACATTCACAGAGGGTGTGTGAAGATGGCATTGAAAAGCATGTTGTGTACATAAAGTCTATCACTTGACAGTGAGAAAGTCTTAGGGAGGAAAATAATTATGTCTTGGCCTGAGTTCACTGTAAAGAAATATTAATACTACCCCCATGTGCTTATAATTTTATTTTTTTAGAAGACAGTACTTAATCTCTAAAACTAAATGCTCTGAAACTATATTCAGTACTACACAGTCTGTCAGACTACATTTTCTCAAACATTATTTTCAGTGGCACAAAGATCCTGTAGTGTTTCCCAACCAATATTGTTTTGTTTTGTTTTTGAGACAGAGTCTCACACTGTCACCCAAGCTAGTGCAATGGCATGATCTTGGCTCACTCCAACCTCTGCCTCCTGGGTTCAAGCGATTCTCGTGCCTCAGCCTCCTGAGTAGTTGGGACTACAGGCATGCACCACCATGCCCAGCTAATTTTTGTATTTTTAGTAGAGACGTGGTATCACCATATTGGCCGGGCTGGTCTTGAACTTCTGTCCTCAGGTGATCACATGCCTCAGCCTCCCAAACTCTGGGATTACAGGCGTGAGCCACTGTGCCCGGCCCAACCAATCATTTTAACTAGTCAAAAATGATATTCCATTGATAGTTCTCTGAACTGTGGTTTCACAGTATCTACTTTTTCATGCTTACTTCTGAATCCACCCCAAAACTTGTCCTCTCTTTCTATCAGGAAGGATTCTTCAGGGTCCCACTAATAAACTTATGTTTTATTTAATTAACATATGGCGTGAATAGTATGTTCTAGGAAGGTAGAAAGAGACAGGACATGTAAGATAATGTTAATCATATAGAGAATATGTATAATGCCTTATGTGTAATTAGAGTCTGTTAATTTTTTGACATCAGCTTCTCTTTTTTAATCCAGATTTATTGAGGTATGATTGATAAATAAAAATTATATATATATATATACATATACAGTACACAGGTGATGTTTTCATATACTTATACATTAAGAAATAATTACCACAATCATGCTAATTAAAATATCCATCATCACACATATTTACCTTTTTTTGTG
The DNA here is from genome assembly GCF_028885655.2 of Pongo abelii. Lineage (NCBI taxonomy): Eukaryota > Metazoa > Chordata > Mammalia > Primates > Hominidae > Pongo > Pongo abelii. The sequence goes on from NC_071991.2 coordinate 123,359,668, forward strand.
GTGAAGATACTTGAAATCTACTCTCCAAGGAAATTTCAAGCATACTGTATATTATTATTAATGCTAGTCACCATGTTGTACCATAGGTCTCCATAATTTATTCATGTTAAATTGGAAATTTGTGCTGTTTGAACAATATTCCTCCTTTTCCAGCATACCACAGGCCCTGGTAACCATCATTGTACTCTCTGCTTCTATGAGTCTGACTTTCTTAAATTCTGCATATAAGTAAGATCATGCAGTAGTTAGCTTTTCACATCTGGTTTGTTTCAGTTAGCACAATACCTTCTAGGTTAATACATGTAGTCATGAATAGCAAGGTTTCCTTGTATTTTAAGACCAAATAACATTTTCATTATTTATGTATACCACATTTTCTTTACCTATTAATCTGTCAATGGACACTTAGATTGTTTGCATATTTTGACTATTATGAATTATGCCACAATGAACATGAGAGTCTAAATGTATTTTTATGATAGTTATTTTATTTCTTTCAGATATGTACCAAAAAGAGGGATTACAAGATCATATGGTAGTTCTATTTTTAATGTTTTATGAAATCTTCATAGTATGTTTTTCCTTTTCTTTTTTTTTTTGAGACAGTGTCTCACTCTTGTCACCCAGGCCGGAGTACAGTGGCACAATCTCAGCTTAGCTCACTGCAACTTGCAACTTCTACCTCCCAGGTTCAAGCAACTTTCTGGCCTCAGCCTCTTGAGTAGCTGGGATTACAGGTGCACACCACCATGCCAGGCGAATTTTTTGTATTTTTAGTAGAGACAGGATTTAACCATGCTGGCTAGGCTGGTCTCAAACCCCTGACATCGTGATCTGCCCACCTCAGCCTCCCAAAGTCCTGGGATTACAGGCATGAACCACCGGGCCCGGCCCACTTTGTAGTATTTTTATAATGGCTCTAACAATTTACATTCCCATCAACAGTAAAGATTCTCTTTTCTAAACATCTTTGTCAACACTTATGATTTTCTGTCTCTTTAAAAATACCCGTCTTAATAGATGCAGAAAAAGCATTTGACAAAATTTAACATACTTTCATGATAAAAATTCTCACAAATTAGATGTAGAAGGAATGTGGCCTCAACACAATAATACCACATATAAAAAGCCCACAGCTAACGTTATACTAGATGGTGTAAAACTACAAGGTTTTCCTGTAAGATCAAACAAGAGAAGGATGTTCACTCTTGCCATTTCTGTTGAACACACTAATGAAAATCTAAGACAAAGCAATTGGGCTAGAGAAAGAGAAAAAATAACTCACCTAAATAGAAAAGAAAAAAAGTGAAATTGTGTCTGTTTGCAGATAACATGATTTTACCCATTGAAACCTTAAAGACCCCACCAAACAATAACTTTTATAACAGATAAAGGAATTCAGTAGAGTTGCAGATTACAAAATCAAATGCTTTTTATGCATCTGTTGAGATTATCATATGACTTTTATTTATTCTATTCATGTGGTGTATTTTATTTAACAATTCATGTACATTGAATAATATTTATACCCTAGGGAAAAACCCTATTTGATAATGGTTTATGATCTTTCTAATATACTGTGGAATTTGGTTTGCTGGAATTTTGTGAAAGATTTTTTGCGTCTATGTTAATCAGAGATATTAGTCTGTAATTTTGTTTTCATGTAGTATATTTGCCTGGCTTTGGTGAGTGGGTAATTCTGACCTCGTAAAATGAGTTATGATGTTTCTCTTCTTCAATTTTTTTAGAAGAGTTTGAAAAGGTTTGATATTAATTCTTCCTTAAACGTTTGGTAGATTCAGCAATTAAGGCATCTGGTCTTGCACTTTTAGTTTTGAAGGTTTGTGATTACTGATTCAATCTTCTTATGCGTTATTGTTCTGTTCAGATTTTCTATCTCTTCATGATTCAGTTTTGGTTGGTTTTATGTTTCCAGGAATTTGTTCATTTCTTTTAGATATCTGATTTATTGGAATATACATTTTCACAGTAGTTTCCTAGAATCCTTGTGTTTTTATGGCAACTGTTGTAATGCCTTTCATTTCTGATTGTATTTATTTCCGTTTTCTCTCTTCTCTCTTGATTAGTCTAGCTAAAGCTTTGTTGAGTTTATTTTTTCAAAAAAGCAACTCTTAGTTTTGTTGACATTTTCTATTGTTTTTCTTGTGTCTGTTTCAATTATTTGTCCTCTAATCTCTGTTATTTCCTTCCTTCTACCAACTTTGGATTTATATTGTCATTCTTTTTCTAGTTCCTTGAGGTGTAATGTTACATTGTCTACTTTCAAACTTTCTTTTCTTTACGTAAGCATTTATTACTAGAAGCTTTCTGCTCAAGTTTGCTTTTGCTGCATCTTATAAGTTTTGGTATGTTGTGTTTCCATTTTCACTATCTCAAGATATTAATTTATACTTGATTTCTTTTTGATTTACACTTTGACCCATCACTTGATCAGAAACTTGTTGTTTAATTTCTAATTTTTTTTTGAGCTTTGTAACTTTTTTCCTATTATTGATTTCTACTTTCATATTATTGTGGTGGAAAAAGATGCTTGATTTTATTTTAGTCTTAAAATATGCTGAGACTTGTTTTGTGGACTAACATATGACCAATCCTGGAGAATGTTCTATGTGAGCATACAAAGAATGAGTGTTCTACTGCTGTTGAATGGAATGCTTTGTATATGTCTGTTAGGTTACATTTGGTCTAAAATGTAGTTTAAGTTCAATATTTTCTTATTGATTTTCTATCAATATGATCTGTACTTTGATGAAAGTGGGGTACAGAAATCCCCAACTCTTATTGTATTTTTGTCTATTTCTCCCTTCAGATCTGTTAATATTTGATTTATATATGTAGGTACTTCATATTGGATATACATATGTTTATTATTATTATTATTATTATTATTATTTTTGAGAGGGAGTCTCGCTCTGTCGCCCAGGCTGGAGTGCAGTGGCACAATCTCGGCTCACTGCAAGCTCCGCCTCCCGGGTTCACACCATTCTCCTGCCTCAGCCTCCCGAGTAGCTGGGACTACAGGCGCACGCCACTACGCCCGACTAATTTTTTGTATTTTTAGTAGAGACGGGGTTTCACCGTGTTAGCCAGGATGGTCTTGATCTCCTGACCTTGTGATCCGCCCGCCTCGGGCTCCTAAAGTGCTGGGATTACAGGCGTGAGCCACTGCGCCCGGCCAACGTATGTATAATATTTTTATAACCGTTTGAATAATTGACCTATTTATCATTACATAATAACCTTCTTTGCCTCTTCTTCTTGACTAAAAGTCTATTTTGTTAAACTATAGCTACCCTTTCTTACTTTTGTTTATTATTTGCATAGAATGTCATTTTCCATTTTTTATTTTCAGTTTATGTTTTCCTTCCTTCCTTCCTCCCTCCCTCCCTTCCTCCCTCCCTCCCTCCCTCCCTTCCTCCCTTCCTCCCTTCCTTCCCTCTTTCCTTCCTCCCTTCCCTTTCTTTTTTTCTTTCTTTCTTCATCTTCTTTCTTTCTTTCCTATTCACTTTATTTTAAGGAAATTCCATGCCATAGTTATTCTTAACATAAAAACACGTTAACTTTATGTAGACAAATGATACCAGCAAAAATGGGACTACATTTTTAAAATATAAAATCTTCCATTATAAAATCGTGAAATCAATGTAGTAATATTAGTAATTTTGAAATTATTGGATGGTTTTTAGAAATAGCATTTTTAAACTGAGTTGTGTCTCCTCTCAGCAGATGGAGTCCCTGTTCAAAAGAGTAAATGTCTTCAACATATATAAATGAAATGTTACATAAGCTGATGATTATAGATTATAACTGGTGAATGTCAACAGAATTCAGAACAACGTTACATGTTTTTGACTGATACCTGCTATATTCGAAGTAATAATCATCACCCTTTTAAAAATTGTGGGTAGCCACGTGTTCTCACTCATAGGTGGGAACTGAACAATGAGAACACTTGGACACAGGGTGGGGAATATCACGCACTGGGGCCTGTCATGGGGTGGGGGGGCAGGGAGAGAGATAGCGTTGGGAGAAATACCTAATGTAAATGACGTGTTGATGGGTACAGTGGGCCAGCATGGCACATGTATACCTATGTAATGAGCTTGCACGTTGTGCACATGTACTCTAGAACTTAAAGTATAATAAAAAAAATTGTGTGTACTTACCATGTCCAATATGATTTTTTCAAGTATACATGCATTGCCTAATAAGCAAATTTAATTATTTAACATATTCATTACTTCATGTAGTAAGAACAGTTATCCACTGTATTAGCATTTTCAAGAATACTATATATTGTTATTAACTATATTTGTTATGACATAAAATATGTTTCTTGAATGTGTTTCTCCTAACTGAAATTTTTTATTTTTTAATCAATATCTTCCAACCCACCCTTCTTTTTGTGTCCTTAAACCAGAATGAGTCTACTGTAGGCAACATATAATTGGGTCTTATATTTTAATCCACTTGGTCACTGTATGTCTTTCGACTGGATGATTTCATCAATTTACATTTAACATAAATATTGATAAGTGAGTATGTACCATTATCATTTTGTTATTTTTTTCTGGTTGTTTTATAGATTCTTTGTTCCTTTATTTCTCTCTTGCTATATTCCTTTGTGATTTGATAATCATCTGAGATGGTTTGATTTAATGCCTTTCCATCTATCCTTTGAGTATCTCCCTTGGGTTTTGCTTTGTAGTTAGCATGAGTCTTACATAAAATATCGTATACTGATAACAGCCTAGTAACAACTGTAAATTCTTAAGTAACAACTTAACTAAATTTAAATAAAAAACTCTGTATTTTCTCCCTCACATGCATGCATTGTGGGGTTTTTACATTATGATATGCCACTCTTTATATTGTGTATCCCTAAAAATTACTGTAGCTATGTATTTTTAAATAGTTTTTGTCTTTTAACCTTTATGCTAGAGTTTAAATGATTGATGCACCACCATTACAGTATTATTCTGAATTTTAATATATATATTCAATTTTATACCTTTTATGTAAACGTGAGTTTTACACCTTTATGTCTTATCATGTTACTAATTAACCTTTTTTTATTTCAGCTTGAAAAACTCTCTTCAGCATTTCTTATAAGGCAGGTCCAGTAACAATGAGCTTCCTCAGCCCTGGTATTTCTGGGAAAGTTTGATCTCTCTCATTTCTGAAGGACAACTTTGGCAAATAATCTATTATTCATAGTTTCTTTATTCTTTCAACACTGTAAATATATTATCCCACTCTCTCCTGGAATGCAAGGTTTCTGGTAAGAAGGCTACTGATAGTTTTATCATGGTTCCCTTCTATATGATGATTCTCTTTCTCTTGCTGCTTTCAAAATTATCAATTTTTTCTTCAATTTATGACAGTTTGATTATGACATGTTACATCGAAATTTTCTTTTGATCAAACCAGTTGGGGAATGTTTGAGCTTTATATTTCTGAATATTCATATATCTCCCTAGGTTTGCAAAGTTTCAGCCATTATTTCTTTTTTAAAAAAATCTTCCTGCTCCTTGCTTTCTCTTTTCTATTTCTTGCAAACCACAATGTAAAGGTTAGTTCTTTGATAGTCTCCCATAAATTCCATGGTTTCTTTATTACTTTTCATTGCTTTTTCCTTTTTATGCTTGACTGGATAATTTCAAATGACATACCTTTGAGTTTAGAGATTATTTCTCCTTCTTAATAGAGTCTGCTGTGAAAGCTCTCTATTGCATTTTTCAGTTCAGTCATTATATTCTTCAACTCCAAAATGTTTCTTTGTTGTTTTTTCTTATGTTATCTCTTAGTTGAACTTTTCATTTTGTCATTTTATTTTTTCTAATTTTGTTAAATTGTTTATCTGTATTCTTCTTGCTCATTGAGCTTCCTTATTAATGATTTTGAAGTATTTGTCAGGCAATTTGTGAATCTTCATAATATGGGCTTAATTATAGAAACTTTATTGTGTTTCTTGTTGCTGTTATATTTCCCTGATTCTTTGTGACTCTTGTAGCCTTGGATAACTATCTGTGCATTTGAAGAAGTAGTCACTTCTTCCAGGTTTTATAAAGTGGCTTTGGTAAGGGAAGACCTTCAACTCAAGAGGTGTGGAGAATGACAGGGAGGGTAGGTAGGCTGGAGTGTGCTGTGGATTTGGATGCCAAATGTGGGGGTATTCAGTGATTCCAGGATGGAATGGGAGTTGGCAGATTGTTTATTCAAGGAGGTGGGGTCCATAATGTCAACAATCGCATAACTTTGGCAATGATATGGTTTGGCTGTGTCCCCACACAAATCTCAACTTGAATTCTATCTCCCAAAATTCCCATGTGTTGTAGGAGGGACCCAGTGGGAGGTAATAGAATAATTAAAAGAGAAACAGCATAAAAAATCAGAAAATGTGCATCCTGATGATGCAGTAGAGGAGAAAACCCCATTTTTTGGGAAGAAATTAAAGTGGTTGCAGAAATTTGCATAAGTAGCAAGGAGCCTAATATTAATCCCCAAGACCATGGGGAAAATGTCTCCAGGCAATGTCAGAGGCCTTCATGGCAGCCCTTCCCATCACAAGCCAAGAGGCCCAGGAGGAAAAGTGGTTTTGTGGGCCAGGCCCAGGGTCCCAGTGCTGTGTGCAGCCTAGGGACTTGGTGCTGTGTGTCCCAGCCACTCCAGTCATGGCTGAAAGGGGCCAACATAGAGCTCGAGCTGTGGCTTCAGAGAGTGGAATCCCCAAGCCTTGGCAGCTTCCATGCAGTGTTCAGCCTGTGGGTGCACAGAAGTCAAGAATTGAGGTTTGGGAACCTCTGCCTAGATTTCAGAAGATGTGTGGAAATGACTGGATGCCTAGGCAAATGTTTGCTGCAGGGGTGGGGCCCTCATGGAAAACCTCTTCTAGGGCAGTGCAGAAGGGAAATGTGAGGTCAGAGCTCCCACACAGAGTTCCTACTGGGGCATTGCCTAGTGGAGTTGTAAGAGGGTCGCCATCCTCCAAGGCCCAGAATTGTAGATCCACTGACAGCTTGCACCATGCTCCTGGAAAAGCCACAGACACTCAATGCCAGCCCATGAAAGCAGCCAGGAGGGAGGCTGTACCCTGCAAAGCCACAGGGGTGGAGCTGCCCAAAACCATAGGAACCCACCTCTTGCATCAACATGACCTGGATGTGAGACCTGGACTCACAGGAGATCACTTTGGAGCTTTAAAATTTGACTACCCCATTGGATTTCAGACTTGCATGGGCCCTGTAAAGCCTTTGTTTTGGCCAATTTCTCCCATTTTGAATGGCTGTATTTACCCAATACCTGAACCCCCATTGGATCTAGGAAGTAACTAGCTTGCTTTTGATTTTGCAGGCTCATAGGCAGAAGGAACTTGCCTTGTCTCAGATGAGACTTTGGATTGTGGACTTTGGGGTTAATGCCGAAATTAGTTAAGAATTTGGGGAACTGCTGGGAAAGCATCATTGATTTTGAAATGTGAGGACGTGAGATTTGGAGGGGCCAGGGGCAGAATGATATGGTTTGGCTGTGTTCCCACCCAAATCTCAACTTGAATTTTATCTCCCAGAATTCCCATCTGTTATGAGAGGGACCCTCATAGGGTCAGCTCCACATACAAAAGCCAAAGATAGCAAAACATAGCAGCATGCATATGCACAAAAGAAGGGGCCAGCTTCAGATGCCCATGTAGTTATGGGGACTGACAGTGGGGATGGTTTGAACTGTGTGCTTACACATGGTTATGAGATACTGAGGTTATACCTCAGGAATATATGAAGGATTGGGATCTGAGGGCAGTAATATTTTATTATTTTTTAAGAAAGTGACCAAATTGGCAGTTTAGAATAATATCTATGACTACATGTGGAAAATTATTTGAAGAAAGGCAAGCATAGTTAAAGTTATGTTTATTGCTTCATTCATTATTCAACTAATTTATCTAATCTACTATGTCCAATTTTCTGTTAAATCTATTCTTCATTTTATTATTTTAATATACTATAGTGTTAAATCAAGTTAGCTCAATTCTTCTTTCTCACATATTTTAAGTTCAACCCAAATGTTGACCTATACATAGTAAACTATAACCTAAATGGAGGTGTAAAGAGATTATAGCCTACTCTTTTTCCCATCACTGAGTTTGGGTCAATCAAAGAGGGCTAACTGTTCAAACTCTGTTTAAATAAAGCAAATGCCTAGATAAAATACCCAATATGACTGTTTCTGTATCTCATTTCAGTTTTCTGTATGTTAGTTTCTTTTTTTCTGTTCATAAATCTTCTTCCGCCATGTGGCTGTGCTGCAGTCTCCTGGATCCTACTCTGGCTCGGAAGGCTGCCCAATTCACAATTTATTTTTTTGCTCAAATAAAATCTGTTAAATTTAATTTGGCTAAGAATTTTCTTTTAAAAATAACTTTAAAAATCTATATAATATTTATTTATTTATTTATTTATTTATTTATTTATTTATTTTTGAAACAGAGTCTTGGTCTCTCCCCCAGGCTGGAGTGCAGTGACGCCATCTCAGCTCACTGCAAGCTCCGCCTCTCGGGTTCATGCCATTCTCCTGCCTCAGCCTCCCGAGTAGCTGGGACTACAGGCACCTGCCACCACACCTGGCTAATAAAAAATCTATATAATACTTTTTTATAGATTCAAGTTATCTATCAGTTATTTTCATCTTTTTATTTATTTGGGTAATGTTTTCTTATATTTTATTTAGGATTGTGATTTTTAAATTCTTGTATGTATACTGCTGTATAGAATTATTTTGTGTCTCTTGTTTTGCTTCAATTTCTTTGGACCATGAATTTTATTTTCTTGGCTCTTTGCAAACTTAGTATTTATTTTTGACACTAGATCGTGTGTAAATAAAGAACGACAGACTCCATATGATATTGGAGTAACCCCTTTCCTCTGCCAAACAAATTAAGTGGTGTCAGGTGTGGGTTGCAGTTTAGTAAGACCCAGTTTATCTCTTATTTATCTCTTTTCTCTGAGTGTATCTTTCCTAAGATTTTGTTTATGTGTCTGGCACATATATGGCTTTGCAGAACTAAAAACGTTGATTCAACCAGCACATTGGGTGATCCAGCTATTCTCTGCAATTTTTTTCTACACAGATATCCATCTTCCTACTCAATGTAGCCTGAAAATCTGGCTAAGACTTTAACGGGAGAGCTGGCCATATGCTTTCAGTTCAACCCCTTCTCCCAAAAGGTTCTTATTTCTTTAGTAACATCAAACTCTGAAAGATTTCCCTTTGCCTTTGGAGAATTTTTTTGTGTAACTCAGTGTCCTACAGAATCTCAGAACTCAGTGAATGTAACATGGGGAAATCAGTCATGCATTTGAGGACCCTCAATTTCCAATGTTTTTCACTCTAATCCCTCTCTTCCACAAAGATGTTTTGAGATTCTTTTTTCCTTACCTCAAATTTGAATACCTCAGAGTCTTGAGTTTTCAGTAAAAGAAGTAAAGACTTGTGAAATAACAAGCCTAAGCACATGTGCATACACACACAGACACACACAGACACACAGACACACACACACACATACACACACAGTCAAACTTAAATTAAATCCTGGACACTTTCAACAAAAAGATCCATTTTAAGAAGACATACAAGGAAAAAATTTTTTTTCCTTAGTATAATTTAGGGTCACAAAACTTTTGGCTGAGTCTGTGAATTAACACAATTTATTCTTGAAGTGGTAGTGTTTTTGTAAAGAAAACCCAAATAACAGAAATCACCTTTCTTACCTGAAGGATATGCTAGAAATTACGATATATGGTGGCATCATAATTAACCTAATTATTATCAATGGTAGTATAAGGGGAAGTATAGACAAAGCACAAAGTATTGGGTGATCAAAGAGATTTGACAATTAGTTGCTTTAGTAAAAATGGTAATTACAAATATGGTGGCATGTTGTAGCAGCTCCTACAACCTTGGAAAACTTACAAGGGGAAAAGAAAAATGAAAGTCTTGAATTCTCGACTAATATTTTAGGTGGGAAATAGTCTTTATTTTAATTGAAGGAGTTTCTATCTCCTTTTGCTTCAGGTCAAATAGAGCTAAGGATTAATGCAACAAAATGAAATGTATTAAGCTATAAAAACAATGTCCCTGAATTGCTATAGAGTGATTTCCAGAATATGTTTTTAATTAAAAAAAATGAAGACATTGCCAGAGTTCTGTAATAAAAATCAAGGGAGGCAGGGCATTGTCTGTATAATGCCACAGAGAGGAAATACAATAAACACAAAGATGACTCATTGGATTTGACAATTAGGAAGCCATTCGGTACATGTTAGAAAGAATTAAGAAGAAGAAAAGGAAAGATGTAAAATGAAAGAAGAGATTAAAATGTCCCTGAAAGTATTGCTTCACCATTTTGCCCAAGGCTTATGCCAGAAATAATGTCTGATAACCTTGTTTAATTAAAAATTTTCCATGTTAATAAAAGTTAAGGAGGAAACAGTGAAACAAAACAAAACAAAATGAAAAAAAAAGCAAAAAGGAAAATCCCAAATGATAGCTTAAATGAATCTTTTTACAACAGGATTTGTTTTAACTTTCTTTGTTTCTCTATGCTCAAATGTGACTATTTTTCAGGAAACCATGTACAGGGCCAGATTAATTCTCTAAAGGCCTTACACTGGAAATCCTTTCAGGATTTTTTAGTCATTTTCTCAGGCACTGTGTGCTTTGCCTCTGAGCCCATTGTTTGAAATGTCTATTGCTCTTCAGGTCACAGAGGAACAATTCTTCCAAAGTGGCCATGCTGGCTTAGCCCATGGAGAGGAAAGTTGACACAAGAAGTTCAATTACTGTGAATTTAAAACAGAAAGGTTGTCTTTGTAAAGTCACAGTTATGTTCAACTAAAATGTATCCACATCTCAAAAATGATTTTTTCCCATTTAAAATTTACAATCATTGCTATCCTGCTGTTTTCCCAAGGGCTAAGCCAGCATTACTGAAGGTATGTTCTACTCTACTGTGACTGGAGTAGCCATGAACACTTCACATGTGCTCTCCATAAGTGGACCCAGATCTGCAGAGAAAAAAAAGATCTTCAACTATGATCCCTGAAATAAAGGCTGCTGAATTTAGAAAGAAAATAGACGATAGATGATGATGATGATGATGATGATGATGATGATGAAGATAGATATAGATAAATAGATGGAGATAGATAGATAGATAGATAGATAGATAGATAGATAGATAGATAGACAGACAGACAGAAGGAGGAGAGTAAATGGGAGAATACTATTTGAAGCCTTAATAAGGGCAGAAAATACTGATGAGTTTTATCATCAAATCAGGAACATTTCTAGTAGTGGAGGCAAAAAATTTTAGAAAGACACAGATGAACCAGAACTGTCCCAGGTAAACCAGAGAACATACCCAATCTATAGTTGGTAATGAATGCATATAAACTTAATTGGGAAAAAATGCAAGAAGTTAATGTTTCAAAAGTGATTTAGCATATCTGGGGTAAGGCTGGGAATTGGGTTGAAATCTACCTATAGCTACTGTCCACAGTTTCAGAGTGTGTCATTTAAGATTTTTTAGTCTCTTGCAGAAATTATTGATAGTTGTGGCAGATCAAGTTTCAAGATCTTACTTGAAAATAATAATTTTCAAATTCTTCTAATTTTCGTTTCATTTTGGGGTCTTCAGCAGTTTTGTGAATAAACATCTTAAATCATGCCCCACTGTGGCCACAGTCCCTACCTCTTTCAGTGGAATTGCTAAAACCATTAAAGCCTCAGCTCAAGGGAAGGATTCTTTTTGTTACTCAATTTATTAAAAAGGAAGTAGCTTCATTAGTGTATTCGTAAAACGAAACTTCTTAAAATATGGCCAGAGTCTATGTCCCTAGGGGCTACAGGAGGACTTATTATTAGGATATATACCACTTAAGATGATATCTTTTTTGGAGAGTTAATATAAAGCTATAAGTAGCATATATTTCTGGTAAGTTCTTTGCTTTCTTTTCTTTTCTCTTGTTTTCTTTTCTGTTTTTTTCCTTTCTTTTCTACCCATTCACTTTTCTTTCCTTTTCCTTTTCTTCATTTTGTTTTCCTTACTTTTTCATCCTTTTCTTTGCTTTTATAACATTGACACAGAGCCCTGGTATTTCAGGGGTTTTTTTTCTGCTATTCGTCTGCATATTTCAGGAAAACTCAGCTGAGCCCTCAAGAATTTTACCTGTATCTTAAGTTAGTCAGTTTAATTTTCTTACCATAGAAGCAAGCATTGGTTGTTAAGCCTAAAATTCTGCTATTTTTCCCTTTACATAAGTTCTGGCCAAGCTACTACTACATTTTATATTTAGGAAAAGTACATTATAGTAAAACATTCTGTATCTTATGGTGTATACTTCATAGTGACAGATATAAAGAATTCTGGCCTACCAAAAAATACTCTGCTTCTAAAAAAAAATCTTGTCTATATTAGCCTCTTTAATATGGGTAATTCCAGATGAAAGGCATTTTACTATAAAATTATTATTTAACTGAAGCGTGGACTGAACTAGTTATTTTTTGTTACCCTCCCCCAACACAAACACTTAATACACATCATTTTTGAAGTGCAATTTCTTGTATTCTTGCTCATATAACTTTAAAGTTCAGGGAATAACTGTTTCCTCCTACTTAATATTATTTTACTTTGAAGTTCCTTTTCATATTGCTTGTTGATTTCTTCCTATTTTCTTTTAAAGTTGCCTGAGTTTTCTTTCTATTTGTCTGTCTAAACCTGCAAGAAGTATTAATTACTTCTTCTGTCTATTGATTCCCTACTTGTGCAAGTAAGAGGTTTATTTCAGCAGTTTCCTAGATCCCATCTCCTGAGCAGTTACATCAGGATGAGCTCTGAAATACTTCCTCTTTCAATTGTGTGCTGACTTCTGCCACTGTATATAAGTCAGGACCTCCATAGTAAATAGATGTCAGACTTAAGTTAGGGTAATTCAATAATAATTAACCAAGGGACTATTTTTTGGGGGCCCCAGTTTGTGTGCACAAACTGCATCAAAAGGGGCAGTGTAATACCCAGGACTAGAAATAAGAGACTGTTAGTGCACTTGAACTTAAATGGAAGAAGAGAGGGAGTGATTGCCAGAAATTGAAAAGATTGAGTGGTGCTGCTAATTCCCCAAGGCCCAAAGGAATGAAGGCAGGAGCCAGTTAAGTAAACCCAGCAGAGATGTATAGGTGGGACCAACTCAAGGGGAGCTATGAGCTTCGACAGAAGTATGTGGGCCACCTAAAGAGCGCAAGGAGAAAAAGCCAATGTACTAGACACTTCATTTTCACTAATGGCTATCTCCTTCCTTCTGATCTCTTCCTTGAGCTCCTTATTGACTGAATCAAAACAGAAACAAAACCAGAGGAAATAGGTGTTCTTTCATACAGCACATGTGAGTTTTATGAGACAGAGCAGGTTGGAGAAAAGTAGAGAGTGGTTCTGAAGGAGAAACGGAAAGTACCTGAAGTGATCTATGTCTTTTATTCTCCAGTACCTACTCTGCCACTTGTGTAGTGAAAAGTTTATGTTTCAATCACAGAAGAGCCACAAATTATCATCAAGAGAAACAGCAAATTGCAGGGTAATAGCAAATGCATTGCACTCAAAACTTGAAGTCTACAGTATTAGTCACAGCAGGAATTCTTACTTTCTTTATTTAAAAAAAAAGTCCTATGGTTGGAGGTGATGTTATAAGAGATGCTATAGATGTACATAAGTCATTCAGTAAGTGAGCAAACAGGAACACTGACAGAACCATTATGAAAAGGATGCAAATCCATACCTGGAACATATGTGTGTTCTGGTACCAATAAAGTGCTATGTATCTGTGGGATCAAAGGATCAAACATAATGAACCTAGTGCTGGGGAGCCAGGTGATCTCCGCAGAGAATGGTGAAGCATTATGGACTCAGCATTAGCTTTTGCTATTGTCATATTGAATGCATGACAAACATAATAATCAGATCATCATTAGTAAAGGAAGTTCATGTTGTTGAGTCAATGCCTAACTCCTCTGCTGCTGCTCTAGCTACTTTATATATGAGCTTCCTGAGCAAATGCTGGAAGAATGGTCATTTCATCCGGCTGATTACTGATGGCCTCTTCTATGATGGATATCCTCTTGTGGGTAATTATTTGGAACGTGAATATCTTCATACTTTGTGCCCATTTTGAATATTGTCATTTTCATGGTCTTTCCCAGCTCTGTGTCATGAATTTTCTATTTTTTTACATGTTTCTACCTGAGCAATCAATTTTCGGGACCATGAGCCACTGTGAATCTATAACTCAAGCCATCTCTTCTTTCACACTACATAACCAACTGAATGTACCTTCAAAATTGTGCCACCTGGGAAACTTTTCATTCAACTTGGAAGTATAAGGTCAGTGCTTAATGGAGTGGTAATGTGAAAGTCATCAACGTCAACCTAGTCTAGCAGACCATGCAGGCTTACCCATTAACCATGTCACAGCATTTTTCTCCTATGCTCAGGGAGGAAATAAAACTAGATGTCTTGTGCTATGATTCTTCTTTGGGATTTTTCAGATGCTCGTAGAATATATCTCTCTGCCTTAATATCTTCAGTATTTTTGGATCTTTGGCATATGATCCAAGTAGTAAGCTAGCTTGTACTCAGTCTGGACCTGTTGTAGAAATTTCTGCCCTAGGTCTCAATCATACTGGCATCCATAAGAGTTATCTTAAAAATGAGCAGAGAATAATGATCACATGTAGAATATGTTGCCACCAAAACCTTAGGGCTCTTACCAAGCGCTGTGCCTCCTTCTTTCGATGGGCAGTATAAAGTGAAGCAAGTTTTCAGGCACTTTAATGGGAATATACTTACATGCTCCATACCACTTGATTCTTAAAAATTTTACCAATATGATAGGATTTAAATTTTTAGGGCTTATTTACCATGCTTTTGGAAACATATCTAGCAGCAAAGCAGCAGGGATTCTTGCTACTTACTTCTTACTATATCACCTAGCATAACACCATCAATGTGATGGATAGGTAAGGTGTTATAAAAGATATTAAGATGATCAAAAGTCCTTCAGATAGTAGTATAACAGAAAGAAAGAGCAAAGTAGTAAACATATGCTATTTTCCTTGCTTCACAAATGCAAAATGCTTCTGATTTTCCTTACCTACAAGAATGTGACCAACAGTAGTTGGCAGGCCTGTTGCCACACACCAGGTGTCAGCGTTATGAGGATTTTCCCCAATAAAATATTGCATCCGGGAGAGCACTGTAATTGGCATTACCACTTCATAAGTTTATGAAAATCTACTATCAACTTCCCAGGTACATTGGACTTTTGCACAGGCCAAGCAGGTGATAAAATGGCGATGTGATGGGAGTCACCATCCATGCATCTTTCAGATCTTTGATGGTGGCTTTTTATTCTACATTTGCCCTAGTGAAGTTGTATTGTTTTTAATTTACCATTTTTGATGGTTGACAGAACTTCCAGTGCTTTTACTTTCCCCTTCCTGCCATCATGATTCTAAATTCACAAGTCAGGAAAACAATATGACATGTCTTTCAGTTAGTATCTATTTCTCATCTTCTGTCTTAAATTAGGAAATAAATCACAGGATGGCTACAAAATAATACTACATCCTCTTGAAGCCAGACTCTTTTTTACAGTGCAAGTTATGAAAGAAACTGTGTTGAACACAGTCAAAGGTGCCCTCCAATGAGCCCAGCTATACTTCCCAATCTTGGAATTGTGTAAACCCTTTCTTGGAATTGTGTAAAATCAGCAACTTGCTTGTAACCAATTAAGTATGGCAAAGATAATGAGAAACAACTCTCTGATTATCTCACATTATGTAGCAAAGGAGAAAAAAATATGCAGATGTAATTAAGGTCTCTAATCTGTTAACTTGGGACAACAAAAGAGAGATAATCCTGGTTGAGTCATTTACAATAGGGCCTAGGCTTTTCTTAAAGTAAGAGACTTCAAGGAGCAGAGGCTTTCTAATGTTAGCTTTTAAGGAGTAAGCTGCCATGGATTCTATGATCATGATAAAATGACATCTGCCAACAATGTGAGGGAGCTTGCAAGCAGATACTTCTCTAGTAGGACACCCATATAAGAATACAGCTCAGCCAAAAGCTTGATTTCAGCCTTATAAGGCGCCAGAGAACCTAGAACCCAGCTAATTTATTCCCCAACTTCTAACCTGTAGAAACTATGAGATGATGGAAGGATATTATTTTAAGCCACCATTTTAATGGTAGTTGGTTTCACAGCATAGAAAACTAATATAAGAAATATTTTTTACTATAATCCTAGAGCAAGATTACCTGACCGCTTTGAGATTTTGGACCAGATAATTCTTAATTGTTAGGAATTGTCCTGTGCATTATAAAACATTTAGGAGCATCTCCAACCTCTATGCATTAAATGCCAGTAGCACCCACTCTCCTAGTTGTGACAACCAAAAAATATCTCCAGAGATTTACAAATTTCTCCTGGAGGACAAAAGTCATCCCAGTTTCAGAACCATTGGCATGGAGGCAACAAAAAGTGGCAGAGATTTGTCTATACCCAAATCATTAAGCTCTTGTGAGGTTGTGAGGCAATCATCAGCAGTGTAATTATTAAATGCTTTTTATTTTGTTTAGTTATTTTTTGGTAGATGGCGGTTTCTTGCATCAGCAAATAAGCATTAGAGAAATTTAAAATTTCAACGTCATCAGTCTCGTTCATATCTGTCTGCACATCTCTATGCTTCAGGAACCTAATCCTTCCCCAACAATGCCTTTACTTCTGGATTACAGAAAAAGATATGAGGTATTGAACACTTTTTGGAGCTGAAAGCATACAATTTTCATGAGAAATTGGGGGTTTGGTTCTTAGCCATGCCTGTGGTGTGGTATTGCGATTGCAGAAGAAGAAAGACTCCTTCAAACTGCAAATGAGGCATTCTGATTCTCTATATGTTTTATTACATATATGTTTCTAGATTTTTATGTCTCTTATTTTCTCCATATATGTTTTCTAGGGATGCTAAAGGAACCAAAGAGATACCCAATCTTTCTAATGATGAAATGTCACAGCCATTCCCAATGCCATATCTTCCCACCTTTGCTTCATCTCATGCCACCACCAATAATAATTGAAATCATCATGATAATGATTCCAGTCCCCTTCTAAATAAGGTCATTTGTGCACTCCTCAAATATATGAGCAATATATTCTCAAAATCCTATCCTAAGTGTATATTTCATTGACGCCATTTCTTGAAGTCTGTCAGGTGTCCCAAAGGTATCTTAAATTATATACTCGAATAAGAGTAATTCAAAACATGGATTAACATGGAAACTATTTACAAAGATATGTATAGGACAGAGGGAAAACAGACAAGGTACAGAAACTCAGGCTAGTGAAAGTGCAAATTTAATAATCCTAGGTCCAAGTGGATGAGAAGAGAAAGTGAAAACTGAAAACTGGAAGGAGGGTACTATTGTTGCTGTTTCTTTCTTTCCTTT
Source organism: Pongo abelii (assembly GCF_028885655.2). Taxonomy (NCBI): domain Eukaryota; kingdom Metazoa; phylum Chordata; class Mammalia; order Primates; family Hominidae; genus Pongo; species Pongo abelii. Next base: position 123,377,243 of record NC_071991.2, read on the forward strand.
TCTTTTATCTCCACTTTTTCTTAATGATATTGACTTTAAGATATTAAGTGATTTTGTACAATGTTTCTCAACATTGTTTTTTTCTGGTCTTTTCTCATAATTAGATTGAGATTACGCATTCTTGGTAAGAATCCAAAAAAAAAGTGATGTTTCATTCTTCTCAGCGCATAGTATCAGGGAATATACGATGCCCATAAGTCTAATTTACTTGTTTTTAAGTCTAATTTACTTGTTTTAAATTTACTGTTTATCTGTAAAATTAACAATTTTATTTTTATAATTAATTGTCATCTGGGAAATGCTTTAAAACTATGCAAATATCTCATTTCTCATTATAGTTTTATTTGTTAATTTTAACATCCATCCATTGATGATTATTTTATTTACTTATTTTTAATTTTTAAATTTTACTTTAAGTTCTGGGATACATGTGCAGAACGTGCACATGTTACATAGGTATACACGTGCCATGGTGGTTTGCTGCACCCATCAACCCATTATCTAGGTTTTAAGTCCTGCATGCATTATGTATTTGTCCTAATGCTCTCCCTCCTCTTGCTCCCAACACCCTGACAGGCCCTGGTGTGTGATATTCACCTCCCTGTGCCTGTGTGTTCTCATTGTTCAACTCCCACTTATGAATGAGAACATGCAGTGTTTGGTTTTCTGTTCCTGTGTTAGTTTGCTGAGAATGATGGTTTCCAGCTTCATCCATGTCCCTGAAAAGGACATGAACTCATTCTTTTTTATGGCTGCATAGTATTCCATGGTGTATATGTACCACATTTTCTTTATCCACTCTCTCATTGACGAACATTTGTGTTGGTTCAAACTCTTTCCTATTGTAAACAGTGTGGCAATAAACATATATGCACGTGTCTTTATTATAGAATGATTTATAATCCTTTGGGGATATACCTAGTAATGAGATCACTGGATCAAATGGTATTTCTGGTTCTAGGTCCTTGAGGAATCTCCACACTATCTTCCACAATGGTTGAATTAATTTACACTCCCACCAACAGTGTAAAAGCATTCTTATTTCTCCACAGCCTTGCCAGCATCTGTTGTTTCCTGACTTTTTAATAATCACCATTCGGACTGGCGTGAGATGGTATCTCATTGTGGTTTTGATTTGCATTTCTCTAATGACCAGTGATGATGAGCTTTTTTTCATATATTTGTTGGCCACATAAATGTTTTCTTTTGAGAAGTGTCTGTTCATAACCTTTACCCACTTTTTGATGGGGTTGCTTGTTTTCTTGTAAATTTAAATTCCTTGTAGATTCTGAATATTAGACCTTTGTCAGATAGGTAGATTGCAAAAATTTTCTCCCATTCTGTAGGTTGCCTGTTCACTCTGATGATAGTTTCTTTTGTTGTGCAGAAGCTCTTTAGTTTAATTAGATTCCATTTGTCAAGTTTGGATTTTGTTGCAATTGCTTTTGGCATTTTTGTCATGAAGTCTTTGCCCATGCCTATGTCTTAAATGATATTGCCTAGGTTTTCTTCTAGAGTTTATTTGGTTTTGGGTTTTACATTTAAGTCTTTTATCCATCTTGAGTTAATTTTTGTATAAGATGTAAAGAAGGGATCTGGTTTCTGTTTTCTGCATATGGCTACCCAGTTTTCCCAGCACCATTTATCAAATAGGGGATCTTTTCTCCATTGCCTGTTTTTGTCAGGTTTGTCAAAGATCAGATGGTTGTAGATGTGTGGTCTTATTTCTGAGGTCTTCGTTCTGTTCCATTGGTCTATATATCTATTTTGGTACAATTACTATGCTGTTTTGGTTACTGTAGGCTTGCAGTATAGTTTGAAATCAGGTAGTGTGATGCCTCCAGCTCTGTTCTTTTTGCTTAGGATTTTCTTGGCTATACAGGCTCTTATTTGGTTCCATATGAAATTTAAAGCAGGTTTTTCTAATTCTGCATAGAAAGTCAATGTTAGCTTTATGGAATAGCGTTGAATATATCAATTATTTTGGGAAGCATGGCCATTTTCACAATATTGATTCTTCCTATCCATGAACATGGAACTTTTTCCCATGTGTTTGTGTCCAGTCTGATTTTCTTGAGCAGTGGTTCATAGTTCTCCTTGAAGAGGTCCTTCACGTCCCTTGTAAGTTGGATTCCTAGGTATTTTATTCTCTTTGTAGCAGTTTTGAATGGAAGTTCACTCATGATTTGGCTCTCTGCTTGTCTGTTATTGGCATATAGGAATGCTTGTGATTTTTGCACATTGATTTTGCATCTTGAGACTTTGCTGAAGTTGCTTAGCTTAAGGAGTTATTGGGCTGAGACAATGGGGTTTTCTAAATATACAATCATGTCATCTGCAAACAGAGACAAATTGACTTCCTCTCTTCCTATTTGAATACCTTTTATTTCTTTCTCTTGCCTCGTTGTCCTGGCCAGAACTTCCAAATAACCTCTCATTATCGTTTTAGTTGTTAATTTTAACATCCATTGATGATTATTGCCTACAACATTTATATTATGTAGCATTTGTCTAATGGTGATTTTGTAATTTCATCAGTCTTTTGTCATGCTTATTTATTCACATTCTACTGTAAGAAATAACTGCTCTTTCACCTGCATGTATTTTTTTATCTTATTTTCATTTTCAGTGGAGTTGCTTATTTGTTATGTATTTATTTATCGGTGTTGCCATTTCTAATTATAAAGTTGCAGGGGGAAGTAGAGGTTCCAAGAACTAGAGAGGAGAGATTTTTAGAAAGAACTGCTAGGATGACTATTGCTAGAAGGGCTCAGCGGTCCTGAGGCAACTCTGCAAAGAGGGAGTTGGGGAAAATATCCTGCCCTCAAGTTTCTTCTCTCTGACATTCATCAGTGTTTTTATTAATAAAAATACACTGGAAGCCAGAAAACTAGGTACTTCTTTGATGTTATCTATACAGATTAGCCTCCTGGGGCAAGAGCAGGGTGAAGAAAAATAGCAAAGGATTCTGAAGGGACAAAGAAGAAATATCATGCAGAGTTAACTTTTAGATATGATAACTAAAATATTTCTCTTTTATTACAACAATGCAAGCAAGTATCTCTTTCCTAGGTTTCAATAAATAAAATCTGCACCTTCTGAAGGTAATGTCCTAGTTTTTTTCTTTGGGTATGGTCAGATCATATTTCATTTATGAACAACAGCTTTCTTAAAACCCTATAATGGGAAGTGACCTTTAAAACCTGCTGAATACCATACAAGATAAAAGATTTGGCAGCTCCGATGCATTCTTTAAGCCCTAGATACTTTAACAAAATAAAAGACAGCAAGTTTAATGGTACTCTCTTTATCCTAAACCTGACAATTTAAAACCAGAACCTCACACACAAATGTGTCACACACAGAAATCAGTTACCTTTGCATTTAAAGTTCACACTCATCCTTGCGACTACCAAGCTTATACTTAGCTTGGGATGCCAGATCGCCTTTGTGAATACACTGAGATGCCAGTGAGATTGTTGGTCCCAAAGTGAGATTATCTGAAATTTGCTAGGACACCATCCCAGCTACATGACTGTCAATGGTCAGAGATCCAAGTTTATCTGAAATATAACTGTAAAAGAGATAAGTGCACCTTTCTTTAAGAATGGCAGAGAAATACATGACATAAAGAATATATAAAAAATATGTAATTAGTCTTAGAGTTGATTTCATTGGCTTCTCAAAGCTTGTCCATACGGATTAAAATGTTATCATAAAAACAAGGTGTTTAACTTTTTCTGTAGACCACTGCAATTTGGAGTGGCTTAATAGAAGGATGTGTTTAGAGTCATGAAGGACTAAGTTTAGATCATGTTCTTGGTGTTAGCTGATTTTGAACAAGTAACATGCTCTATCTCAGACTTAGCTTTCTTGTTGGTATGATAACACTTCCAGGGATTTTTTTTAAGAATCAGAGATGCAATATTTAAAGTAAATGCAGTCAGTAGCCATTAAACCATAAAACTACTCTTCTTATACTCACAAAAAATATTATATTAACACATTGAGTTAATTAACTCACTGACATTGTTTTTTGTTGTTGTCATTGCTTTCATTTTTTTACAATTTTTTAAATTTTTAAATCACGTTGAATTTTGCATGTGTGCACACTGACATCTATACACCAGTTAATGAAGTGTATTTTAAGATCTTTACTAGCGAAGTAGCACTGGAACCTACTGAGTCACTGGAACAGTAGCCTCTGTAGGCTCTCTTAGTCTTCTATTAAATGTTAATTTTTTTATCCTAAAGAAGTAAGACTTTAAAGAATATAGTTATCTGTAGTCACATAAAATATTAGAGATAACTCTTACAGTAATCACACTTATTGATATAAAATGTGCCCCACAGTTATTATTCAGCAATATTTTGTTTCATAATGACCATATACCATCTAAAAACCATACTAGGTTCTGTTAAATATGACAACATTGTATTACTTGTGTTCAGGGAATAAGGTGGGGATCTATATATTTGTTTATATACCTTTTACCAACTATATGGGAGGTAGCCATAAGAAGGCCAGTGGTGCCTCAGAGAAACATATGCTACAGTCCAGAGTAAGAGAGGACAGACCACAACAAGGCTGTGAGTGAGGGCATTCTTCTCTTTCCACTGGAAGAAATCTTTTCATATATTTTGTGCACTTTCCAAAAGAAAAAGGAGCTGACTCTCCCACAGTATTGCACAGCAAGGTTCTGACATAAGTAAGCTGAGTACTAAGGGAATAAGTGAGGCCCCTGAAGAGTATAATATAGAGACATACATTCAGGGAGCACATCTACAGCAGCAATGCTGCTAGAGATTTTTACTTCAAACAATTTAATTAGTCCAAAGATTAGAATATTAACTAAGACTCTCATTATATAATAGGAGTCTTAACAGAAATTGCTTTTTAAAAAATAAATTATTATTAATGTTAACTCACACAATACTGAAAACACATAAGCAATTTTTTTGAAAGATATGGATATTGATTCATGGTCATTCTATAAAATTTTCAACATAGGGTCTTTCGTTTGAATGGAAACTGTTACTGTTCCCCCAGGGTCTCTTGTTTGAACCTCTTTGCTTCTTGCTCAGTTGTGTCTCTGGAAGAACCCATTCTTACCAAAGGACTCAGCTACTAGTAATGATGACCATTGAGCAGACGTAAGGCTTGGTTTTTGTTCCTCTGCTGTGCTGTACTTCTCCCTATTTCAGGCTTTTGTACAATTTATTCCATTTGATCAGAACACTCTTCATTCCGCCTGGCTAATGCTCAGTAATTGATTAATTTATATCTTAAATGTTTCTCCCTCAGGGAAAGTCTACCTTGATCCACCAGGCTAACATGATTCTTCCTTGTGTGTGCTCTGGGGCACTTGAAAATTTATCAGTTATAAAAACAATGTTTATTTTCCCTTGTCCCTTCCCTATAGATTCTCTAACAGAAAGTAGGTTCCTTTTCTTTCCATTGTATCTAAGCCCATGTAGCTAATTGCCTTTTGAATATCTCTACTTGGATATTCAAGGCATCTCATTAATAAAACCTCCCCTCCATTTGAGCCATATTCATATTATCTGCCTCTTTCTCTCCCTTCACCCTCAATTTTTACCTTGCCCTACATTTTCTATCTTTGAATGATGCCATGGTCTACTCAGGTTTGTGATGTTCCTTTTGGAGTCTTGGAATTTCCCGCCATACAACATGGAGCCATCCAATTCTATGTTTTTGGGCCCAAGCTTTCCAGGAGAAATGAAAACTTATAATGATATTTAAGGTAAAGAGAGGTATTAGTCCATTCTTGCACTGCTATAAAGACATACTTGAAACTGGATAATTTTTGAAAAAAAGAGGTTTACTTGGCTCACAGTTCTGCAGGCCGTACAGGCTTCTGCTTCTGGGGAGGCCTCAGGAAACTTACAATCATGGTTGATATTAAGGCAAAGGGGAAGCAAGCACATTTTCAAATGACCAGCAAGGAAGAGAGAGTGAACAGGGAGGTGCTATACACTTTCAAACAACCAGATCTCATGAGAACTCCATCACAAGACAGAATTAGAGGGATGGGCTAAACTATTAGAAACTAACCCCGTGATTCAATCACCTCTAACCAGGCCCAACCTCCAACACTGGAGATTACAATTCAACATGAGATTTGGGTAGGGACAGAGAGCCAACCCTCATCCAGAGGTATAACTCTAATCCTTCCTACTTACCTTTATTATTTATGACTATTAGTCTGTCTTACACTTACATATACTAATTCTCTAACAAAAATCTTACTTATCATTGTGCTTGATTGCAAATAAATGTTTTGCATTTTCTTCACCTGCATTTGATATTGTCAGTATTCTGAATTTTGGCCAATCTAATAGATGTGTAGTGGTGTCCTGTTGTTTTAATTTTCATTTTCTTTATGACATGCTATGGAGTATCTTTTAATATTCCTACTTGCATTTTATGCAGAAGTTGTAGTCATTTTAACAATTTTAGGTGCTGTCAAACTTTTGTAATTCTTAAAAGTTAAATGCATTTTTCTTCAAAAGAAAAAAAGAGTTCTTTCAATGCCTTCTTGCAAACTTCTTTATCTCACAGTAGAGGAACATTACAAAACTGTCATAAAAATTATCCACAAAACTTTTTCTGGGATCATTGAACTCCTGAGAGAATTACAGTGTTTACTCAATTCTTGTCTACAAACAATACCCAGATTATTTATATCTCATGAAAAGCTTTTGAAATTATCTATGGATAATTTAGCAATTACATTGACACAACATTATCACCCAAAGTCCACAGCTGACCTTAGGTTTCTGTCTTGTTGTGCCTTCTATTGGTTTTGACTAACATATAAGGACATATATCCACCATTATAGTATCATACGAAGTAGTTTCTCTACTGAAAAAATCCTCTGTGCTCTGCCTGTTCATCCCTTCCTTCCCTAACTTCTGGCAACTACTGATCTTTTTACTGTCCTCATAGTTTTGCCTTTCAGCCTTTTCAGATTGGCTTCTTTCATTTAGTAATATGCATTTAAGGATCCTTCGTTCCTTCTCCTAACTTGAGAGAAAAAATCCATTTTGGCAAATACCAGGGAGCTCAACTGCTGGATCATATGGTAAGGGTAGGTACAGTTTAGTAATAAACTATCAAATGGTCTTCCACAGTGGCTGTACCATTGTTTATTCCCACAAGTAATGAATGAGACCTCCTGTTTTTCCACATCTTCACCTGCATTTGGTATTGTCAGTATTCTGAGATTTGGCCATTCTAATAGGTGTGTGTCTTGTTGTTTTAATTTACATTTTCTTTATTACATGCTATGGAGTATCTTTTGATATGCTTACTTTCCATCTCCATATCTTCTTTGGTGAAGTATCTGTTAAGGTCTTTGGCCCATTTTTTAATTGAGTTGGTCATGTTCTCTCTGCCAACATTACCCATTAGTTCTTGCATGTTGTCTACTTTGTTCCATTAGAGCCCTTCACATATTAAACATAGTTGCTGTAAATTCCAAGTCTGATAATTCTGATATTCTGGCCATATTTGAGTCTGGTTCCAATGCTTAAAACTGTGTTTTTTACTTTTCAGTACACCTCGTAATTTTTTTTGCTGAAAGCTGAAGATGACGTACTAGGTGAAAGGAATTTCAGTAAATAGACTTTTATTAACATATTGGTAAGATATGGGAGGAGAAAAGGTGTTCTATAGTTTTATAATCAGGTTTCAATCTTTTGGTGAGCCTGTGCCCCTAGATTATGAATCTCACAAGCACCTCTCAGGTTATTCCCTTTCCTTAGGTGAGACAGGATGGCTAGCATGGGCTGAAATTGAGTACTTCCCTTACCTCAGGTGGGTTAGGCTCTCATAAAACCCCAGTAGGTTAGGTTCTGGTAAATAGTTTATGTTGAGAGAAGGACTTATTAAGAACAGAATGTTCTGGCATTTTTCAAAATGTTACTTGCCCCCTCTTCCTGCTTGAAGCAGACGATTTGTCTCTGATATTCACTGTGAGAACATGGTAGAACAAAACTTTACGTTTGAAGTTAGTTTGACAAGCAAGACTCTTTCAGAATGAACCCAGGAGCATACTCTATTACCTGAACAATGAGTCAACAGTGACCTGAGGCTCACTAGTCAATAGGAAAGTGCCCTCAAACTCTGCTTTTCTAGGGTTGAGTGCTTTCCTTCTCCTGGCAGGAGGTAATGTCCCTGAAGTCAGCTTCCTACAGATCCCTAGGTGTTCCAGGTAATGGGAACTGTATTTCTTGGGCAACAATTCTAAACAGCTAGAATTGCAACTCAGAATGATTGGTGACCCAGTAATATTGTCATCCCTCTACTGAAAAAGTTGTTTTCTAAAAATGTGAGGATTATAGAGTCCTTCTTCTACTGTTCAAAATGAAATACTCCACTGCATATCTAGAAAGTGTCATCATCATGCATGCTTCTCCATAGGATTAACAAGAGGGCCAGAAGGAACTGTATTTTCTCTCCATATTGAATGCTTACCTTGTACATTTCCCTCAATAAAATGCATTCTTTAGTGCATACCATGTGTTTTGGAATTACCCTGATATATGATATGTGGTGACCACAAAGAGGCCCACTTTGCAGAATACTTACTCATACTTAGTCTTACTCATTCTAGGATATCTGTTCTCCCAGGAATGTCATAGATATGGTCCTTTCTTGTTTGTTGCTAGTTTCTTCTTTTTCTCTGTCTCTCCTGTCCTTTCATAAAATCCCTTCCCCTCCAAAAACATAATAACAACAAAATATTTTTCTAACATATTAATGAAAGAGAAATAAGCAAGATTCCCTCTAACCCAGAGTAAAGTGCATGAAGTTAACTCTATCCTTTCTGGAAAAATTCTAGTCAAAAGCTCAGGCCAGGGATCTAGAAAATATCCAAAATAGTTACTAATACTTGTAAACATATTTAAAAAACAACCCCTCTCCCTTTATTCACATAGAAAAATGTGGCTTCAATTCAACAAGTTTTCTATGTATATAGTCTCAGTAATCAAATGTTCAAGTACATTCATACTATGATTTTTTATTCAATTCAAAACCCTACAATGATTATATATATAATATGTATAGAGAGAAGAGTATGCTACAGTACTGTATATGACATATACTATGTACTCTGTACCATACTATGTAATTCATTATAATATAAAGGTAATTTACATAGGACCAAAGTTTGGGTGCAGGAGTATGCACATGGCTCAAGAAAACAGAATTTGGTATATTTTGAGGAGATTGACATGAGAAGTACGAGACTGGAATTTCTCTTCTCTTATGAGAGCGAGAGCTATAAGGATCATGTAAGCCCAAGACTGAAGAATTCTTTCCAGCCATGGGCAGAGTTTTTTCAAGGAATGAAGGCAATATAACTGAAAGCAGAGGTGAAAAAGTGAGTAAGAAACACTATGACACCGTCTTATGGTGAAGAGAGCAAATACATTTTATTTTTAGTTTGCTTTATGCGTATTGTAGTTTTAAAAGTAAGTTTAAGTTTGTTTTATGACATTTAAAACTGAATGACTTCTGATTAATTATCTTTCTTCTATAATGTGATGTATATTTCTTCTCTACAAATCAGAATTATATTTTGGCCTAGTTCGTTTCTTAAGAGGTAAACAGGGTATTTATAAGGCTCCTGGCAGGAAAAAAGACTTGACAATCTCAAGAAATAAATTGAAAAGAATTATTAAAGAGACAACTTATGGAGGTGTGGTCAGGGTCAGAGAAACCAACAAGATATGAGAAAGCTGTTGGGCATGAGGAACAACAGAAAGCTTGTCCTACCCCTGGGATCCCAGAACGGCAAACAGAGGGAATTTTATCAGAAGGTGGTGAAGGCTGTGGCATGGAGAGAACCTGTGAACCTTTTTCCTGCATGAGCAGAGGCCAATTAAATTACTTCTCACTATATTTTTTAGGCAGTGTGATAATTAAACAACCCAACTTCTACCATAATCGGTGTGTTCTTCTCTAAAATAACAAGCATGAAAGAATGTGCCTCTGTATTTTTAAATTTTAATTTCTATTACATTGGTTTGCTATAAATTGATTCAGTGTGGTAGAAGCATCCTTTATTATCTCTCCCTTTACATTTCTGTGAATTCTGTTTTCTCTGTTGATTGAGCATTAAAATATTTAAAGAGGTTTTCTTGGTGAGTTTAAATTCAATGTTAATATTTTATTAAGGTATAGCTTCACAAAGAAATGCAACAATCGACAATGATCAGAGGCCCTGGACTTTGGAAATGAGTAAGAGTCGGCTTATAAAAATACCATTTTAAGTAGTCTTCTTTCTGATTGGCCAGAATTAAGTAAAATCAAACAGAAGTTTTGTTCAGTTGTGCTTGTACTTAAGCTCTCTTTTTTTCCTGTGATGCTTTTCCAAGGGCAAATGTGATTGAAGCAAGGCAGTCTATCAGTATTCTTACTCATTCTAGGATATCTGTTCTCCCAGGACTGTCATAGATAGGGTCCTTTCTTGTTTGTTGCTAGTTTCTTCTTTTTCTCTGTCTCCTCATTCCTTCATAAAGTCCCTTCCCCTCAAAAAACATAATAACAATACTTTTTTTCTAACGTATTAATGAAAGAGAAATAAGCAAGATTCCCTCTAACCTAGAGTAACGTGCATGAAGTTAACTCTATCCTTTCTAGAGAAATTCTAGTCAAAAGCTCAGGCCAGTGATCTAGAAAAGGCAGTACCAAGACTACAGTGTGATGTTAGAGAACATATTTGGAGCAGGCAGATCTTGCTAAATGTTTCAAAATAATTCCTGTAGACAATTGTATATTCTCTCTAATTATGTCCACAGATTGGCAACACACAGGCCCTGTTCATCTCTAAAATATATTTTACTTTAGTCTCAAAAACGTGTTAATATAGTCAATGTTTATAGGTAGAAGATGTTACTCACATTTAAAAAAGGAAAGGTTTTTTACATGTAATTCCAAGTTTCCCTCTTCTCTTGAAAAATGTGACTGTCAAATAATGGGATGAATTCAACTGAAGCTTTCCATCTTAAAGGGTACAAAATCTACAGCTCACTACGATCTATTGTATTTAGAAGCCAAATTGCCCTGTTTCACTTATCATGACATGTATACTGTTTTTCTTTTCTGAATATCAAGTTAAGAAAAAAGTTAAAATATTGCTTACATTCTTGTGTATTATAAGTAGAAAAGTAAAAACTAAATTAAATTAAAAGGCTATAGATTCAAAGAAAACTAAAGAAAGTGGATTTCTTTGATTAAAAAAAATTAAAAATCGTACCTGGCTTATGAAAGTTGTAGCTTTGTCGAAACACTAATTAAAATTACCTTACAAAATAAATCCTACTCTTTTAATCATGAGCGTTCTTTTCCTGGCCACTGTCAGCAATGATACGGCTACTCCTATTTTACCCACTGGTATGAGAATATTTTGAGGCATACTCTTTTTCCTTTTCTCTTTTCAGATCCCCTTCCTCTCCCACCACACACATATTCACATTCACATTCACATTCACATTCACATTCACATTCACAGTATGAATACGTCAGACTTACATTCTCCCTTTGAGTCTTAGTTGCTTTGTATATACTGATATTTCTTAAAGTTTCAAACCCTTAAAGGTGTAAATAATTATCGTTATTTTATGAAAGAGTATATCAGAAAGATTGAGAATATTGTTTGAAATCCTAAGGTTTGTAAACAGTATTCTGACTCTTGGATTAAACTTCATGGTTGTACAACTACACATTTATATAAATGGTAAATATATTTTGAAAGTGACTGCCTTTAAAAAAAATGACAGAATTATTAGGATAAAAGTCATAGAATAGAGGATTAGAACGTCATTGAATCAATAACTAATTTTCTACAAATATTCCGTGTTATCAGAAGGTTAGCTCTTCTCCTTTGAAAAGTTCACCCAAATATATCCCTTTGGTGCATTTATAAATATGTAATATATTTAAAAATATAAAATTGTCAGACAAGTATAATTATTAAAGAAATATACTATAAAATGAATGAATTCTTCATAACAATGACCTTAGTATATAGTCTTATAGCAGAAATGTTGATGCTGAGATTTACAAAACATAGGAAGTAGTGGAGAGTGAGATGTAGCATATTATATTACAAGGCACTATTTCACTTCATTTAGCAAGGCCTGAGTAAACTACTGAGAGAGACCACTATGTTAAAATTTGTTTAAAGAATCAAAATAAGTCAATGATTAAAAATTGAAATTACAACTTATTGATCATTAATTATTTCTAAGGCTTAATTATACTATGTCCTTTATATACAGTATGCCTTTTATTTCTTACATATTCTGAGGTTAAAGCTTGATATTGAGTCTAAGGCTAATCAGTGTTGCTAAATTGTAGGAATCCAAGGGACAGCTAGTAAGGGGCCCAGCTAGAATTCAACTCCAGGACTATTTTGCTTCAAGTCAGCTTCTCTTAATCATTATGCCACACTGTTACTTCTGCTAAGAAGAAATTAAGTATTATATAGAAAGAAATAATAAGAACAACAGAAGAGTAATGCTTAAAGAGAGAAATAATTAAGTTGGATAAGTTAATACAGAAAAGACAAAAACAAGACAGTGTTAATAGAGACTTTTCTGAAGTAGTGATATTACTTTCTTTTTTTTTTTTTTGAGACGGAGTCTCACTCTGTCGCCCAGGCTGGAGTGCAGTGGCGCTATCTAAGCTCATGGCAAGCTTCGCCTCCTGGGTTCTTGCCATTCTCCTGCCTCAGCCTCCCAAGTGGCTGGGACTACAGGCACCTGCCACCACTCCCGGCTAATTTTTTTCTGTTTTTAGTAGAGACGGGGTTTCACTGTGTTAGCCAGGATGGTCTCGATCTCCTGACCTCGTGATCCACCCGCTTCGGCCTCCCAAAGTGCTGGGATTACAGGCGAGAGCCACCGCGCCCGGCCGTGATATTACTTTCTTTAAGTGTTTTTAATCACATTTTGTGGTAGGCATTACTAGCATTCACAATTATTTAAGATTTTTCTCCTCAACTCATAGATGATAACCCTCCCCAGCTGCATTACACAAAGGTAGGGCCATGTGACTAATGGCAGCCAATGAGCTATAACTAAAAATGGTGCATGTCCTCTGTGGGCGGAAGCATTGAAAAGCAGATAAGAGTAACAATACAGAAGATATTTATATGTCTGTGAGGAGAGATGTCCCTACCAATTCAACATGGTTAAGTTGCATACATAAGATCTAGGCTTTTGTTTCCTTGAGCTCCTGAGATTTGAAATTATTTGTCACTACGGCATAGTCTATCCCATATTTCCTAATATAATGAATATCGAATAGATACAAAACATTATTGATAATAGGCTTATAAATATTTTAATGAGTTTTCTCTTTCTACCTATAAACAGAAATACACACACACACACACACATATATATGTAAGATTTATATAAAAGAACTGGCTTATGTGATTGTGGAAGCTGGAAAGTTTGAAATTTGTAGGGCATTCGAGCAGGCTGGAAATTCAAGTAAGAGTTGATGTCATAGTCTTGAGTTTAAAATCTGTAGGACAGGCCAGATGAAACTCGGGCAGAGTTCTACATTGCGGTCTTGAAGTAGAATTGCTTCTTCCTCAGCAAACTTATCTTTTCTCAAGGCCTTCAACTAACTGAAAGAGGCCCACTTTTGTTATGATGGATAATTTGCTTTACTTAAAGTCAAATGATTGTAAATGGTATTCACATTCACAAATACTTTCAAAGAAGCATCTAGATGTGTTTTACCACACAACTGGGCACCTTATCCTAGCCAAGTTGACACATAAAATTAACCACTACAATAAGTAATAAAAATAATGTCCACCATCTTATTTAATGGCAATATTGTCAGTAATATTGATATCTCCCATAGGAAATACATGTATTTCTCATGGAAATTCAGGTCGTGCCTATGCATAAGCTCTTGAAAATTATAATAGAAAATAAGTCAAATTATTAACCTACTCAAATATTTACATAGTGTTATGGGCTGAATTGTGCACCCCAAAATATGCTGAAGTCCTAACCCCAGTACTTCAGAATGTGACGTTATTTGGAGATGGGTTTTTTTTTACAGAGGTAGTCAACTTAATTGAGGTCATTAGTGTAAGTCCTAATCCAATGTGACTGGTGTCCTTACTGAAGGGAGAAATTTGGACACAGAGATACACATAAGATGATGAGGTGAGGAAGCAGGGAGAAGACAGCCATCTATGAGTTTCCTCTCAAACTTCAGAAAGACTTAACCCTTCTCACACTTTCATTTTGCACTTTTGGCCTCTAGAGCTGTGAAACAATAAATTTCCATTGTTTACAACACCAACTCTGTTAATCATTCTTTGCTTCAGCAATCTTAGCTAACCAGTACACATAGTGTAAGCAAAACGTTTCAATGAACTATTTTATGACTGAATCTAATTGATAAATTAATAGTGTTATAAATTTCTATTCTTTTTGTTCTCCAGTATTTTTGTAATTATGGTGAAAGAATGAAAAATATAAAATATGAGAATTCCCACTGAGTGCAAGGTCATGCTAACTTATTAAATGTTTCTGCTTCAACTAGATTTGAAATACATATTTGAAATTTGCATGTCATATACTGTTTAAAACTAATATATGTAAAAAGTTGAAACATTCTATTATTAGAAAAGATACATAGTGTTAGTATGTTTTTATTTACAGTGATTCTTTTTGAAAGATTTAAAATGCCTTTCTAATGTAAACCTTTTATAGTTGGTTATAGCTTCACAAATTATTTGTAAATAGTAAGAATAAATAGTCTATATTTTTTACTGTTAGCAATCAAAATGTGAATTCACCATTCATATAAAAATACTTTTCTTTCTGTATCATACTAAAGATGAAAATCAAAATTTCCTTTCAAATTGGTGTGAATATATTAAATAGACTTTTATTTAAGCAAAACAATATTATGTACTACTGTTTAAAAAGAAAGATGAAAGATAATAACAATCAATAGAGAAAAAAGCACGATATGTAAAATACTAATCCAAAATAAAGACATCCTAAGGTTTATACCATCTTAAAAATTAACACATTCCTTAGCATGTGCATAAAATATTTAGTTTGTCATTTTCCTTACTATTGATATTTTATAAAAATAAGGTAATGATAAACTATTTTATAAAGTTTTGTAGATGTTCTTTTAAAAAATAACCATAAATTGAAAAATTTATTGAAATATATTTTTCTACTCAAGAAAATACACTTGTGAGATCTAGGGAGAGAAAGTGAAACAATAGCCAAGATGTATAATACTTTTTAAATTAATTACAATATTTTTAACAGTAATGATTTTTCTCTTTACAGTGCCTTCCCTGAAAGAATATATGTAATAGTTAAAACATTTTTGTAAAAATATAACACATGTCTTCAAATATGTTTCTTAAGCAAAGAAAGAATTGTCAAATTTGCCTTGAGCCTACTTGAAATCTCTGCTGTAGCTTACATGAGAAAGGAATGTTTCCAGTTAACTATTCATTTATTTTAGGTAAATGAATTAGGTAAATTCATTTGTAAATGTAGGTAAATTCATTTGTAAACAAAATGAATCTTTTATTTTGGCAAAAGTTACATTAACAACTTGTTCGAAGGTTGAGCTGTGTTATAGTTAGGCTTTGTGTCCCCACACACATCTCATCTTAAATTGTAATCTCCATTATCGCCATAATCCCCATGTGTCAAGGGAAAGACCAGGTGGACATGATTGAATCATGGGAGCTGTTGCCCCTATGCTGTTCTCATGACAGTGAGTGAGTTCTCACGAGATCTGATAATTTCATAAGGGGCTCTTCCCCTATCGCTTGGCATGTCTCCCTCTTGCCACCCTGTGAAAAAGATGCCTTGCTTCCTCTTTGCCTTCCGCCATGATTGTAGGTTTCCTGAGGCCTGCCCAACCTTGTGGAAGTGTGAGTCAATTAAACCTCTTTCCTTTCTAAATTACCCAGTCTTGGGAACTTTTTTATAGCAGTATGAAAATGGACTAATACAGGCTGGAAATACTGTCAATTTTCTTTAGGTAATTTTTAAAGGATATATTCATAGAAATAAGAAAAAGCACATTATGTATATTTCCTAAATATGCAAATATACTTCACTCACATACTAATCACTTTAGAGGTACAACTTCTGTGTTATTAGAATACTTGCCTGACTTCAGTTGCTTTATTCATTCAATTTTCCTAAATGGAAAGCAATAATGCCATCTAACATTAACAAAACCTAATGAATATCCAGAAGCTTGGTTCAGCATATTGGAACATTAATGTTTCATAGGAAATAGTTTGTTAATGTCAAAATTGATTCTTATTGTAGCCACATGTACTCTGGCATACAATTTAATACTGAGTTCTCTCTCAAGATTAGAACTGAATAATATTATAGTTAAGTGAATACTAGAAAATTGCCTAATATTATTATTTATTAAACTGAAGTCCAGACAGTTTAAGAAACTTGTCCAAGAGCATATAGCTACTTATGACTAAAACTAGGACTATAAACCAGATCTGAATTAGGACTGTATTTATGGATACTTGGTGGAGACTTCGCAGAGAACACTTACAGCTATTACAGTGCAAACTGCCTGATCCCTGTAATTAGAAACAGGCTGAAAATTATTAGGTTATTGTGCTTTACTTTGTAAATTTTATCACATATAAGTCTCAACATGCTGGTTAAGAATTGCCAGGCATATTGCCCATGTAGGATTCCCCTCATTACCTTGGATAGTGATTTGTCCCTAGTAAGTGTTGAATAAGAAGCTATACTTTGCATCAATGCCAGCCTTCCCCAATTTCAGAAGTCATAGCCATAACTGCTAAGTTCATTTTTACTGAACTCAGCATTTTACTGAAGCATGGCTATTAAATCTTAAGCTCAACCCTACCCAAGAACCTTATCTCTAAACAATGGTACTACCATATGTTGATAATAATTTATATCATGAAGACATTAATCTCCAAATAATCTGAACTGTGATTTCTTAACTGAGGATAGTGAAAATTTTTTAAAAGACAAGAGAATTATGATTATGTTTCTGATACAGAAATGCTTCACATTTATTTGTAATAGATAATAAAATAATATTGAATATTTCAAAGTATAAGCTGAAAAATTTTGTTCAAGGTGATATGGTAACTCATATTGCTGAAAATTCTGAAGTGATAGTGAGAATGAAACATCAGCTTTTCTAAAAAACATTTTAGAAGCTGAAAAACTGAAAGTCCTCCATTAACCTAGTAATATCTATGCAGTGGAAAATTTGGCTGATTGCTCGAATTAAACTTTTTTTTTTTAAATAGAAAGGGAGCAGAGATTCAGCTAGAGTTGTTAAACGCAGATCTATTCCCTACTTTTTGTCAAATGTTCAGGAGCAGCAGGTCTGCTACAGAAAATGCAACGTAAAATTCTGTTTTATTGAAAAAGCTTTTCAGTCATAATGAAAAAAATTGTTGAACTATCATTTAGTCTGTGTTGAATTAAAAGTGTAAAAGCCAGGTTGGGTACAGTGGCTCACACCTGTAATCTCAGCACTTTGCGAGGCCGTGGTGGGTGGATCATTTGAGATCAGGAGTTTGTGACCAGCCTAGCCAACATGGTGAAACCTCATCTCTACTAAAAATACAAAAATTAGCCAGGTGTGGTGGCACACACTTGTAATCCCAGCTGCTCAGGAGCCTGAGGCAAGAGAATGGCTTGAACCCGGGAGGTGGAGGTTGCAGTGAGCCAAGATTGCACCACTGCACTCCAGCCTGAGAAAGAAAGTGAGACTCCGTCTCAAAAAGAAAAAAAAAAAAAAAACAGTGTAAAAGCAATAACTAATATGGTAGTATACAAAAATAATTGTTTAACGAGGACTGATGCATCAGGAAATATTTCAAGAAAAGGTAAGAGTGAAGGCATCCAATTTATATTTATCTTTTCAAAAAAAATTTGAAAATTACTTAGCACTTTCATTTGAAAACTTATTTAAACAATAAATAGTTAAAGTATATTTTCTTCTACAACTAAACATACTTTAAAGGATTTTGACCCATAGCACTCTTTATGTCCTCAGAGCAATAATAATAAAAATTAGCTTCTTGACCAGTTTTATCTAATGAACTACTCAGTCAGGTATCATTTTTTGGTGCTTACATTGAAATCAAAATGATTTTATGTCACTAAGGTAGAATAGGATTTCAAGAGCCCATGGAATATGCCCAAGGACATCTACTGTGTTATCTCTGTTGAGTAGGGAAATCTGCCTGATTGACTTATATTGCAGCATATTTAAAAATCAAAGCCAAGAGAAATGAGTAAACTGGCTGTTTGGCTTCTGTGAAAGAAGCTAATATAAGTCTTTAAAGAAGGATCATATTTGCTAATAGGATTGAAACTTTGTTTACTTTTGGCAACACTTGGCTAAGAATTACTCAGTTGTTGATTCCCAGCCCCTCTTTAGGAGGTGCATAGAGTTGTGGCTGATACATTTGCTTCTCTGTATTGTCTCTAATAAATACGGCATGCTCGAAAGCAACTGAGCCTGAGCTGGCCACTGAAACTGGAGAACAAAGCATTTCATTCAATCATTCTTAAAAGGCACGGCAACTTTTTGTCACACCCCAGAGCCCTCAACATGACTTCATTTCACATTCCTGTCTGTATATACTGTGCTCAGCATGAAGCAGTTCCAAAAGACATTAGAACTGTGAAATTCAGGAAACCTTTGGATCAAATAATTACCACTTCCTTCATTATATATTAATTCAGGATGGCTTCCCTTTTGTTTCTTAAGCATAATTGGTGCTGTATTTTTTTCCAAAACAGTTGGAATATGTTTCTGTGTTTCTGTTCAAGGTGATCTGCAGCTGCTTAGGCAACCAATTCCTTTTTCTTTTCTTTGATTAAATGTTGAAGGACATCATTTGGGAGTGAGAAGACAGATTGGGGCAGGTTATTTCCAAATAGTCCTTTATTCAAGAATATCACTTATTATTTAAACATGTTTTTAGAAAATAGACACTCCATTTTTCAAATAATATCTCCCACAAGGTTACAATAATATAATACAACATATATTTCTACATACATATACACATATGCATTGTTTCTGGGGCAATAGAACAAAATCTTCATGTTCAAACACCATGTTTTATCATACCTTGATGGTTTTTCACCAAAAATCAGATTTATTATTTGAGATTAAGGCAGTCAACAGACAGGCATGATTATATAGTGTGGACCTATTATGGTTCCTCTGTGTGAGGTAATTGGGTAAGGATATAAAACAAAAAGGCACAATCCTTTCTCCTGAAGAAAATACTACCCAATATGTAAAGAATATAAGTGAACACAATAATAACACAATGAGGGGAGGCATACAGGAGAGTGTAACTGGCACTACAAAAGGATCTCTCTTCACTCAGTGAGTTGTATTTAAAATAAACTTTGAGGCCGGGCATGGTGGCTCACGCCTGTAATCCCAGCACTTTGGGAGGCCAAGGCGGACGGATCACGAGGTCAGGAGATCGAGACCATCCTGGCTAACACAGTGAAACCCTGTCTCTACTAAAAATACAAAAAATTAGCTGGATGTGGTGGCAGGCACCTGTAGTCCCAGCTACTCGGGAGGCTGAGGCAGGAGAATGGCGTGAACCCAGGAGGTGGAGCTTGCAGTAAGCAGAGATCACACCACTGCACTCCAGCCTAGGCAACAGAGCGAGGCAACGTCTCAAAAAATAATAATAATAATAAAATAAAATAAAAAATAAATTTGGAAGAATGTATAAGATTCCCTTTGTTCAACAAGGAGAAGAGGTATTTTAAATAAAGATGCAAAGTCCTATAGGCATAAGAAAAATGTGCACCCATGTAACAGAAGGACGTTTTAGTAGGAACACCAAATTAGTAGATGTCAGTGGATAGAAAATAGAATTATGACAGTTTTCTAAATAAGAAAATCTGCAGTTAGAATTTTAGAATGACCAAAACAGGATTTATCACCAGATCACAGGGATAAGTATCAGAAAATTCAGGTAAAAAAAATTTCAAATTAAAACCAGCATAAAAACCTTGTAGCAGGGGTACCTTTAACATGAGGAAATTGACACATAAGCTCTTACACCCTTTATGTAATGGACCCTTACCAGGAATCCACATGGTAAAAGATTAACATTTAGAATAAATAACCACCTGCATATCTAATATGGCGTTTAAAAATTTTTGTAATATATTTTATTTTATTTTTATTTTAAGTTCCAAGATACAAGTGCAGGATGTGCAGGTTTGTTACATATGTAAACGTGTGCCATGGTGATTTGCTGCACCTTTCAACCCATCACCTACGTATTAAGCCCTACATGCATTATCTATTTATTCTGATACTCTCCCTCCCCCCACCTCCCTGCCAACAGGCCCTATTTTGTGTTGTTCCCCTCCCTGTGTCCATGTGTTCTCATTGTTCAGCTCCCACTTATAGGTGAGGACGTGGTATTTGATTTTCTGTTCCTGTGTTAGTTTGCTGAGGATAAAGTCTTCCAGCTTAAAGAGTCCTTCCAACTGTATAAGTTTCAGACCCACAAATCCTGGATTCACCAGGCCTAGGCAATAAGTCTATAGTAGTGCTAAGAAAGGAATATCTGGAAGTCAAAGTGTCAAAGTAACTGACTTAATTTTGGAAACTAAGTGATTAAATTATAAGAAGTCATTATTTCTATTGGCTGTACATGATGGGTAAAAGAGAAATCTGTTTTTTATCTTCACCTCCAAGCAGCAAGTGTTTTCTCTCATCAATGGGACTTTAATTGCTACCCTCAACCACCCATCCCAATCCCAACTAGGTGAAAAGTCCACTGCTTATTAAAAGAATGCCCACTCCCTGATTCCACAGATAAGTGGTAGGCAAAGTTAGAGAATTTAAAGCACACAAATTTCAAGTATAGTTCATGTCAGAATTATAAAGAACATATAAGAAGGAAGCAGAATCAATTAATAATTAAATCTCTACCTTACCATGGATAAAGCACATACACAGGGTCTAACTTTAGCAAGAAGGGTTCTGAGCTATGTAAACATGGAGATATTGTGCAGAAGAGGCCACATGATATATTAACAATGAGAGACCCACAAGAAGATGAACAAGACCAGATTACCCAAACAAAGTTCAGGGTCTTGATGCCAGGGAATTATACAAAGGAACCTAAGAGGATTTAAAATGAAATAATCTTTCTTATGTTGTGAATTGCCTATGTTTGTAAGTCCTCTTTATTGGATTTAATACTTAGAATCAATTTATAAAAACCTGGAATAATCTTACCTTTGGAATCTTGTAGGTAAAACAAATGAAGGCATTTATCATCTAACATTACTACCAATAACACATTTTGAAAATAAAGATAATGAGATGAAAATAAGTTTATAATGTTGCAAATAAATATAGATACATACAGTAAAGATAGCTACATACAGTATAGAGGCATGTATGTATATATATATATACACACATATATATGTGTGTGTGCATGTGTGTATATGTATATAAATGTATGTAAACTCTTCATTTTCATAAAGTAGGTGACCCTTTGGAATTAGCACCCAAATTGAAAACAGAGTATTATTAGGACCTCAAAAAGTCCCTCATGTGCCCCTACCTATTCATTATTCCTGCCCGATATAACCACTATCTAATTTTTAGAATATCCCAACAAATCAGTTTTGGATGCTTCTGAATCATATAGGACTAGTTTTTTCTAATTGATTTATCTTGCTTAATAATATATCAGTAAGATTAATTTCTGGTGTTGTATATAGTAGTAATTTGTTTCTATTTGTTGTTGTACTGAATTCCATTGCATAAATATTTCAGAATTTACTAATTCATTGCACTGATAATTGACATTTTGGGTGTTTCCAGTATAAGGCTATATAAAAGCTCTGCTATAAATGTTCCTGGTTATGAATGTTAGTGAATATGTTTAACATTTCCATTAGGTATACAAAAACAGTGGGATTGCCTGGTCATAAGCTAACCACATGTTCATCATTAGTAAATACTTCCAGAGTGCTTGTCAAATTTATACTCATAGCAGCAGTCTATGAAAAGTCTGGTTGCTCCACATCTTCACCAGTGTGTGTAATTGTCACTATCTTTAATTTTTGCAATTTTGGTTGTTTAATAATTTCTCGTTGTTGTAATTTTTATTCTGCTGAGAACTAATAAGGTTGAGCCCATATCTACATGTTTCTTGGTCATTTGGATATCTTCTTTCTTGAAGTGCCTGCATTATTGCATTCTCCCATTCGGTTATCTATTTTCTTTCTTCTTTTCAATTTGAAGCAACATTTTATGTACTCTAGATACAAGAATTTCACTAGATATATGGACAGCAAATGTCTCACTTGGAGGTTTGCATTTTCACCGTCTTAGACATACTTTCTGATGACCAAATGTTCTTAATAGAATATGCTTGTGTTTTTCTGAGTTTTTTTATCTCAAAGAAACATTTCCATTTAGGAAAAGGATGTTTTCCTCTATGCATAATATGTTGGTGAATTTTATTTCTAGAATGATCCTTTATAAAAATGAAACAAGTAACTTTGGGGTCAAGAGAAAATTTTTTGTTTCTATGTGCCAAAACCTAGAAAAGTAAATATATATTTTTTAGATAATTTAAATTCCCCTTAAATAACATCACTAATTGTTGTTTAATGGCAGGAAGGGTAGTACGTTATGGAGTGAATTTTTTTTTTTTTTTACCATGTATACCTCTGAAACCTCTACACTCTGTTTATTTACTTGCTTTTATATTGTGTATATCTATGCAAATACATATGAAAATGTACTTGTTATTTGTGAGAGCTACTTCCTTTCAATTCTGTTATCTGACTATAGATAAAATGATATAAAGAACTCTAAGTTATTTTCCAATTATATCTATACCTAACTAAAAAATTTGAATTGGCATATCCGTGGTTGCCTAAACATTAAAACAGCAAAAATATAATTAAAAATTAAATTGCATTGACTTTTTCATGTATACATGATAGTTATACTGTACTACAAGAAAAAAATGTAGTTTTATTCATTTGAAAGAACAGGAAAAATAGTGTTTGAACAACTATGATAATCCTCTTCCAATAGTGACGTAGTCAGATTATCATAATGCACATATTCAACCTTCTGCTTAAAGAGTGAAAATATGGAATAGGAACAGCTCCGGTCTACAGCTCCCAGCGCGAGCCACGCAGAGACGGGTGATTTCTGCATTTCCATCTGAGGTACCGTGTTCATCTCACTAGGGAGTGCCAGACAGTGGGCGCAGGTCAGTGGGTGAGTGCACCGTGCGCCAGCCGAAGCAGGGGCAAGGCATTGCCTCACTCGGGAAGCGCAAGGGGTCAGGGAGTTCCCCTTCCAGGGGTGACAGACGGCACCTGGAAAATCGGGCCACTCCCACCCGAATACTGTGCTTTTCCGACGGGCTTAGGAAACGGTGCCCCAGGAGAGTATAGCCCGCACCTGGCTCAGAGGGTCCTACGCCCACGGAGTCTCGCTGATTGCTAGCACAGCAGTCTGAGATCAAACAGCAAGTCCGCAGCGAGGCTGGGGGAGGGGCGCCCGCCATTGCCCAGGCTTGCTTAGGTAAACAAAGCAGCCTGGAAGCTTGAACTGGGTGGAGCCCACCACAGCTCAAGGAGGCCTGCCTGCCTCTGTAGGCTCCACCTCTGGGGGCAGGGCACAGACAAACAAAAAGACAGCAGTAACCTCTGCAGACTTAAATGTCCCTGTCTGACAGCTGTGAGGAGAGCAGTGGTTCTCCCAGCACGCAGCTGGAGATCTGAGAATGGGCTGACTGCCTCCTCAAGTGGGTCCCTGACCCCTGACCCCCGAGCAGCCTAGCTGGGAGGCACCCCCCAGCAGGGGCAGACTGACACCTCACACGGCCGGCCAGGTACTCCAACAGACCTGCAGCTGAGGGTTCTGTCTGTTAGAAGGAAAACTAACAGAAAGGACATCCACACCAAAAACCCATCTGTACATCACCATCATCAAAGACCAAAAGTAGATAAAACCACAAAGATGGGGAAAAAACAGAGCAGAAAAACTGGAAACTCTAAAAACCAGAGTACCTCTCCTCCTCCAAAGGAACGCAGTTCCTCACCAGCAACGGAACAAAGCTGGACGGAGAATGACTTTGACGAGCTGAGAGAAGAAGGCTTCAGACGATCAAATTACTCCGAGCTACGGGAGGATATTCAAACCAAAGGCAAAGAAGTTGAAAACTTTGAAAAAAATTTAGAAGAATGTGTAACTAGAATAACCAATACAGAGAAGTGCTTAAAGGAGCTGATGGAGCTGAAAACCAAGGCTCGAGAACTACGTGAAGAATGCAGAAGCCTCAGGAGCTAATGCGATCAAATGGAAGAAAGGGTATCAGCCCTGGAAGATGAAATGAATGAAATGAAGCGAGAAGGGAAGTTTAGAGAAAAAAGAATAAAAGGAAACGAGCAAAGGTTCCAAGAAATGTGGGACTATGTGAAAAGACCAAATCTACGTCTGATTGGTGTACCTGAAAGTGATGGGGAGAATGGAAACAAGTTGGAAAACACTCTGCAGGATATTATCCAGGAGAACTTCCCCAATCTAGCAAGGCAGGCCAACATTCAGATTCAGGAAATACAGAGAACGCCACAAAGTTACTCTTCGAGAAGAGCAACTCCAAGACACATAATTGTCAGATTCACCAAAGTTGAAATGAAGGAAAAAATGTTAAGGGCAGCCAGAGAGAAAGGACGGGTTACCATCAAAGGGAAGCCCATCAGACTAACAGCGGATCTCTCGGCAGAAACCCTACAAGCCAGAAGAGAGTGGGGGCCAATATTCAACATTCTTAAAGAAAAGAATTTTCAACCCAGAATTTCATATCCTGCCAAACTAAGCTTCATAAGTGAAGGAGAAATAAAATACTTTACAGACAAGCAAATGCTGAGAGATTTTGTCACCACCAGGCCTGCCCTAAAAGAGCTCTTGAAGGAAGCGCTAAACATGGAAAGGCACAACCGGTACCAGCCACTGCAAAATCATACCGAAATGTAAAGACCATTGAGACTAGGAAGAGACTGCATCAACTAACGAGCAAAATATCGAGCTAACATCATAATGACAGGATCAAATTCACACATAACAATATTAACTTTAAATGTAAATGGACTAAATGCTCCAATTAAAAGACACAGACTGGCAAATTGGATAAAGACTCAAGACCCATCAGTGTGCTGTATTCAGGAAACCCATCTCACGTGCAGAGACACACATAGGCTCAAAATAAAAGGATGGAGGAAGATCTACCAAGCAAATGGAAAACAAAAAAAGGCAGGGGTTGCAATCCTAGTCTCTGATAAAACAGACTTTAAACCAACAAAGATCAAAAGAGACAAAGAAGGCCATTACATAATCGTAAAGGGATTAATTCAACAAGAAGAGCTAACTATCCTAAATATATATGCACCCAATACAGGAGCACCCAGATTCATAAAGCAAGTCCTGAGTGACCTACAAAGAGACTTAGACTCCCACACATTAATAATGGGAGACTTTAACACCCCACTGTCAACATTAGACAGATCAATGAGACAGAAAGTCAACAAGGATACCCAGGAATTGAACTCAGCTCTGCACTAAGCAGACCTAATAGACATCTACAGAACTCTCCACCCCAAATCAACAGAATATACATTTTTTTCAGCACCACACCACACCTATTCCAAAATTGACCATATCCTTGGAAGTAAAGCTCTCCTCAATAAATGTAAAAGAACAGAAATTGTAACAAACTATCTCTCAGATCACAGTGCAATCAAGCTAGAACTCAGGATTAAGAATCTCACTCAAAACCACTCAACTACGTGGAAACTGAACAACCTGCTCCTGAATGACTACTGGGTACATAACGAAATGAAGGCAGAAATAAAGATGTTCTTTGAAACCAATGAGAACCAAGACACAACATAGCAGAATCTCTGGGATGCATTCAAAGCAGTGTGTAGAGGGAAATTTATAACACTAAATGCCCACAAGAGAAAGCAGGAAAGATCCAAAATTGACACCCTAACATCACAATTAAAAGAACTAGAAAAGCAAGAGCAAACACATTCAAAAGCTAGCAGAAGGAAAGAAATAACTAAAATCAGAGCAGAACTGAAGGAAATAGAGACACAAAAAACCCTTCAAAAAATAAATGAATCCAGGAGCTGGTTTTTTGAAAGGATCAACAAAATTGATAGACCGCTAGCAAGATTAATAAAGAAAAAAAGAGAGAAGAATCAAATAGATGCAATAAAAAATGATAAAGGGGATATCACCACCGATCCCACAGAAATACAAACTACCATCAGAGAATATTACAAACACCTCTATGCAAATAAACTAGAAAATCTAGAAGAAATGGATAAATTCCTCAACACATACACCCTCCCAAGACTAAACCAAGAAGAAGTTGAATCTCTGAATAGACCAATAACAGGAGCTGAAATTGTGGCAATAATCAATAGCTTACCAACCAAAAAAAGTCCAGGACCAGATGGGTTCACAGCCGAATTCTACCAGAGGTACAAGGAGGAGCTGGTACCATTCCTTCTGAAACTATTCCAATCAATAGAAAAAGAGGGAATCCTCCCTAACTCATTTTATGAGGCCAGCATCATCCTGATACCAAAGCCTGGCAGAGACACAACAAAAAAAGAGAATTTTAGACCAATATCCCTGATGAACATTGATGCAAAAATCCTCAATAAAATACTGGCAAACAGAATCCAGCAGCACATCAAAAAGCTTATCCACCATGATCAAGTGGGCTTCATCCCTGGGATGCAAGGCTGGTTCAATATACGCAAATCAATAAATGTAATCCAGCATATAAACAGAACCAAAGACAAAAACCACATGATTATCTCAATAGATGCAGAAAAGGCCTTTGACAAAATTCAACAACCCTTCATGCTAAAAACTCTCAATAAATTAGGAATTGATGGGATGTATCTCAAAATAATAAGAGCTATTTATGACAAACCCACAGCCAATATCATACTGAATGGGCAAAAACTGGAAGCATTCCCTTTAAAAACTGGCACAAGACAGGGATGCCCTCTCTCACCACTTCTATTCAACATAGTGTTGGAAGTTCTGGCCAGGGCAATTAGGCAGGAGAAGGAAATCAAGGGTATTCAATTAGGAAAAGAGGAAGTCAAATTGTCCCTGTTTGCAGATGACATGATAGTATATCTAGAAAACCCCATTGTCTCAGCCCAAAATCTCCTTAAGCTGATAAGCAACTTCAGCAAAGTCTCAGGATACAAAATCAATGTGCAAAAATCACAAGCATTCTTATACATCAATAACAGACAAACAGAGAGCCAAATCATGAGTGAACTCCCATTCACAATTGCTTCAAAGAGAATAAAATACCTAGGAATCCAACTTACAAGGGATGTGAAAGACCTCTTCAAGGAGAACTACAAACCACTGCTCAAGGAAATAAAAGAGGATACAAACAAATGGAAGAACATTCCATGCTCATGGGTAGGAAGAATCAATATCATGAAAATGGCCATCCTTCCCAAGGTAATTTACAGATTCAATGCCATCCCCATCAAGCTACCAATGACTTTCTTCACAGAATTGGAAAAAACTACTTTAAAGTTCATATGGAACCAAAAAAGAGCCCGCATCGCCAAGTCAATCCTAAGCCAAAAGAACAAAGCTGGAGGCATCACGCTACCTGACTTCAAACTATACTACAAGGCTACAGTAACCAAAACAGCATGGTACTGGTACCAAAACAGAGATATAGATCAATGGAACAGAACAGAGCCGTCAGAAATAATGCCACATATCTACAACCATCTGATCTTTGACAAACCTGAGAAAAACAAGAAATGGGGAAAGGATTCCCTATTTAATAAATGGTGCTGGGAAAACTGGCTAGCCATATGTAGAAAGCTGAAACTGGATCCCTTCCTTACACCTTATACAAAAATCAATTCAAGATGGATTAAAGACTTAAATGTTAGACCTAAAACCATAAAAACCCTAGAAGAAAACCTAGGCAATACCATTCAGGACATAGGCATGGGCAAGGACTTCATGTCTAAAACACCAAAAGCAATGGCAACAAAAGCCAAAATTGACAAATGGGATCTAATTAAACTAAAGAGCTTCTGCACAGCAAAGGAAACTACCATCAGAGTGAACAGGCAACCTACAAAATGGGAGAAAATTTTTGCAACCTACTCATCTGACAAAGGGCTAATATCCAGAATCTACAATGAACTCCAACAAATTTACAAGAAAAAAACAAACAACCCCATCAAAAAGTGGGTGAAGGACATGAACAGACACTTCTCAAAAGAAGACATTTATGCAGTCAAAAGACACATGAAAAAATGCTCACCATCACTGGCCATCAGAGAAATGCAAATCAAAACCACAATGAGATACCATCTCACACCAGTTAGAATGGCGATCATTAAAAAGTCAGGAAACAACAGGTGCTGGAGAGGATGTGGAGAAATAGGAACACTTTTACACTGTTGGTGGGACTGTAAACTAGTTCAACCATTGTGGAAGTCAGTGTGGCGATTCCTCAGGGATCTAGAACTAGAAATTCCATTCGACCCAGCCATCCCATTACTGGGTATATACCCAAAGGACTATAAATCATGCTGCTATAAAGACACATGCACACGTATGTTTATTGCCGCATTATTCACAATAGCAAAGACTTGGAACCAACCCAAATGTCCAACAATGATAGACTGGATTAAGAAAATGTGGCACATATACACCATGGAATACTATGCAGCCATAAAAAATGATGAGTTCATGTCCTTTGTAGGGACATGGATGAAATTGGAAATCATCATTCTCAGTAAACTATCGCAAGAACAAAAAACCAAACACCGCATATTCTCACTCATAGGTGGGAATTGAACAATGAGAACACATGGACACAGGAAGGGGAACATCACACTTCGGGGACTGTTGTGGGTTGGGGGGAGGGGGGAGGGATAGCATTGGGAGATATACCTAATGCTAGATGACGAGTTGGTGGGTGCAGCGCACCAGCATGGCACATGTATACATATGTAACTTACCTGCACATTGGGCACATGTACCATAAAACCTAAAGTATAATAATAATAATAATAATAATAATAATAATAATAACAATAAAAGAAAAAACAAACAAACAAAAAATAAAAAATAAAAAAAAAAAATAAATTAATTAATTAATTAATTAAAAAAAAAAAAGAGTGAAAATATGTACTTGATCCATGGCTGTTGCAATAAAGGCCATTTGTGAATTGAATTGAAGTGATATTGTTCTTGTTTATTGTATTAAATAAATTCTAATTTAAATATGTGCTTCTATATGAAAGATACCATTTTATGGAAATGCTGCAGAAATATTAAGAAATTGCAATGCAGAATACTATCTCCAAGTTTTTTTCCTGTCATTTGGAATCATAATATCTTCATGTCCATACTTTTAAAAAAATCAATCCACGACCAATCCTAATAGAAGAAAAATGACGTTCATCTAGAGAGACAAATTTGCTTAGATTTGTGAGCTTACTTAGAAGTTTTCTTAGAATGTGAGAAATTTACTTGGATTCTCTGTTCTAGCCTTGGTGGTGACAGAATGAAAACTCATCAAACCCCACCCCTTTCCTTGAAGTAGATGAATGATTAAATTATCTAAATCAACTGGAGTGGTGACATGTTCCTGTAGTTTCAGCTACTCAGGAGGCCGAAGCAGGAGGATCGCTTGAGCACGGGAATTTGAGGCCAGCCTGAGTAACTTAGAGAGACCTGATCTTTAAAATATATAATCTGTACGTATAATCTAAGTTAAAATGTTGTCATTCTCTGCTTAATGAACTCCAGTGATAAATTCCTTCAAGCTCTCTCAGTAGAACTTCCAAGATTTTACTGTTCTTATCATCTAAGGTGTTTTTTCTTAATATTTCACTAAAATGACTCTGGCTCTAGAGTTAAATTTCATGGATGTGGCTCTATACTGATAAAGTCTTTTATTTTGCTTATACCCAATAATGAAGTCACTTCATAGTCTTTTATTTTTTTCCTTTAAGCTAGACAAATCCAGATATGACCTTTCTTTATAACATAGTAACTCCATTTTTTAATTATTATTATTTCTGAATCATCATCATCATCATCACCATTATCTTTTCAGGGTTAGCCACAATATGTTTATTAATTTCTGAAACTTTCTGGGAATTTGAAAGTAATCTATTACATCAAGAATTGAAAAATAGTAATAATAAAATCCAGTGTCATGGTGATTACAGAACAAAAAGTACCCATCCCAGGGGATATAGGCACTTTAAAGTTTGCAAAAACTACTAGTGGCTTTAGCAGCATCAGCAATGTGGTGGAACAGTAAAACGTCAATAAAAGTGAGCAGGGAATGGTGAATTGAAACTGAAAGGGACTGTAAATACGCTACAAGGTATTGTAACAGCTCACTGCCAATTTGTATACATCAGTTACTTATACACACGGGTCCCTGCTGAACACCTTCCCTTTGACAGCTCTCAGAGAAATGATAGCAGAAGAAATGAGGACTTACTGTTGGGTTGCAGAGATATATTAATTGCCATGATTTAAGAAGAGAACCTCATCCAGAATCTATAAGCTAGAGAGTCTAAAAAATACATGTATTATGGTTACTTTTAAAATAATGATTTCTCTACATAGTATTTCCAGCATTATTGTTGAATTTGCTGCATAGATTACTTCTTAGGATAAAAATATATTTGTTAAATAAAAGACTAACAAGCAATAATATTTATTAGATCACAAAGAAAACGAAAAGAAATAGTTATTGTAAAGTAGTTATCCTCAAAATTTATTTGGTCTTAGTAAGTTAGCCAGTGTTGTTATATTTTTGACTCCCAGAGTCAAAGCGAAGAAGTAAAACACAAATTATATCTGAACAGGTAAATTGAATTTCATGTGTTACTTTTATTATTTGTTCCATTTTATGATTGTTGAAATGGGAGCAATTTATAAAGAACACACACATGTATTTGTTTCTAGCTGAGATTTCTATGCCTAAAATTTAGATGCCTGTCATGACCTGTTGCTGATTAAGAGAATGAGTTAAAACCATTTAGAAGCTCAGAAAAGTCAACAATCCTAGTTGAGGTTACATGAATAGTAGAGTTAAAATTCAAAACCATCACCATAATACTCTTTTATACCATTCCTACAGCCAGTTAATGGGTGTTTTTTTCCTCGTGAGTCTCACTGATGACTTTTAAATACGTAATTTCTAGCTTATATTTTTTTCAAGTCATTATATATACTGCATTCATTGTGGTATCCTAGGCTACTCCAATAAATAGGCCATTGTGCTATGGTTCAAAACAAACATATTTTCTATTTATTTTACACATTGCGGGATGTCTTATCCTCTATGCCATCATGGAAGGACTCAAGCTGACTGAGAGTTTGATACCTACAATCCATGACTTTCAAGGTCACCTTGGACATCTCCATCCATGAGAGAATTTTCAGCATGAAGGGGTGTTGAATTTTATCGAAGACTTTTCTGCTTCTATTGAGATAATCATGTGATTTTTGTCATTGGTTCTGTTTATGTGATGGATTATGTTTATTGATTTTTGTATGTTGAACCAGCCTTGCATCCCAGAGATGAAGCCGACTTGATCATGGTGGATAAGCTTTTCAATGTGAACTTGAACTCCACTCTGGACCACGTGGACCTAATAGACATCTACAGAACTCTCCACCCCAAATCAAGAGAAGCAAGAGCAAACAAATTCAAAAGCTAGCAGAAGACAAGAAATAACTAAGATCAGAGCAGAACTGAAGGAGATTGAGACATAAAAAACTATTCAAAAAAACTCAATGAATCCAGGAACTCGTTTTTTTTAAAAAACATTAACAAAATAGATACACTGCTAGCCAGACTAATAAAGAAGAAAAGAGAGAAGAATCAAATAGACACAATGAAATAAAGGGGATAGCACCACTGATCCCATAGAAATACAAACTACCATCAGAGAATACTATAAACACCTCTATGCAAATAAACATAAGGTTTTTTAAATTTTTATTTTGTTCCCAGCCATATCATCTAGGAAAGTTAACTTCAAATTTCACAATAAGATGGAGGCTTAAATGTTCATCTGTCCAGAAAGATTGCCAAAATATTCTGTGTTCATACAGCATAGTCCAGCCTGCAATTGAGTTCAGCTGTTACAGAGACTGTAATCATTCATTAACCTTAATTTGTTACACTTTGGGGTTTATCTATCCCTTTGAACTGGATTTATTTTCCAGGTGTAAATTATCCCGGTTCTCTTTGACATCAGAACATGAAAAGTCCTCCGTGGGCATGCTAATCTCAGTATAACTTATGTCTGAAAAAAAATGTATCTTGTTGCATTCAGTTGCTAATCACCTTTACATGTTATTTCAGAAGGAAACAATGTTTGTCAAGGGTCAGTCTAGCATAGTTCTTGTGTTGTTCCTCTTTTATTTTTGATTTGTGGTTTAGGTTCTCAAGTAAGTTTATTAAATGACTTTTGTAAACTTCAAAAACTGGATTTATATAGATATTTTTAATTTTCTCTGTGTGGTTACCCCAGCTGTCCATGGAACACCTGATTACTAATACTTGATAAACGTTATTAATCAATCAGTATATTTAACTAAAGACAAGGAATATTGTTCATAAGTCCCTGTGCAGTTCATAAATGTAGGAGGAGCTACAAAATTATAACGAATCATAAAGATAATTGCTACCTACCAACAAAATGTTTTTGGTATTTAGCTTATCTGCCTATCTGACTTAAATTATTAAATTACATGATTAAAAGGTTCTTCTTCTTCATGGCTCACAGAAGAAATTGTTGAAATTGAAAGGAAACAAGGAGAATCATTTCGCCTTTTCAAATTTTAACCTACCATTTATTTTTAAATTTTTATTTTCAGACTTCATTGCTATCAAGATTAAGGTTTTAGTAACATAACAATATATAATAAATTATAGCAATTATAGCAACGGAACAAATTAAATTGCGTGGATACCTATTAAAACCATTTACGTGATCTCGTGTTATATATAAATGCTTTTAAACATTGCATTGTTTTAGTTACGTTGTTAAGATATGGGACAGAAATAAACAAATTACTAGGCTTTAGGCATGAATAGAAAATTACCTAGTTAACTACAGACTAGTTGAGTAAGTGGATTCCCCACCACAATGGAAACTCAAGAGAGTGTAATGAGGCTTCCCATATATTCAACAAGACCAATCCCCATGGCTATGCTCATTGAATAATATCCCGAATAACAACAACAGCTCCAGGGAAATTATACGGATGGATTCAGATACATTTTTCCTGTGTTACATAAAGGAAGCTCTTTGAGCAAAATAACTCGTGAAATTCACATTAAAACAATTCAACTAACATAAGCATGAAACACAATTGTCTGTGTGTCAAATTTTAAATTTTCTTGAAACTGTTTTTCAGAGAAATTGGGGACTGTAAGTCCCCTAAATTTTCTTTAAATGTAGGAAAGACATTGGATATGGGAGAGACATTTTGTTCCTTTATTAATCTATTCACTTTGTAGTACTTCTTGAGCACTTAGAGTGTGCCAGACACAATTCCAGGCACTGAACATTCAATGGTGAGAAAAAAAATGCTTCTTCCTCTTCCAAAACTACTGAGGTAGAAAGGTAGTATTTAAGAAAAATAAAATACATAAGAAAATACAGATTATTAAAGTTCTTCATAAGAAAATAAATAAGTGATATGGCCTCAAAGTGAGAAGATAGACTTCAGACAAGATAGTCCAGTCTCCTCCTTTAATTTTTCTCTTAGGAGGAAAGTTGAACTCAGGAGGAAAATTAAACTGAAATATAAGGAATGAACAATGTGCTACACTTATCAGAAGAACACAAAGGAAAGCCTAGAGTTGACATAGAGCTAGAAGATGAAGATGATGGTGCTTCTACAGTGTTGAAAAATAGAAATGAAAAATAGAACTGGAAAAATGCAGAATATAAAGCTAAATGAACTATATGTAAAAAGACTGCATAAATCACATTAAGGATTTGTTGAACACTACTGAATGGCTTAAGGAAAACTATGAAACAATTGGATTTGTGTTTTATGAAGATTATCTGACCACAAGGGTATAATGGATAGGAGAAGAATAGAAATAAATACCAGGAGACCGACTTGGAAGTTCCTAACATCAAAAGGCATGTACGACAATAATTCCAACTTAATGTGAGGGCAATGAGAGATGCAAAAATATTAGATAGTAAAATAATTTCTAAAAATATGGTCTCATCCTGTTATGGCACAGTGATTTAGTCAAATTGTAATGATGCTATTGAATCTTTCATGTATTAAAACCCAAGAATATATTATTCCTATATTACAGTATCTATTGTAAACTTTTGTATGTCTAAATTTGACTTTGTTGTCAATTTCCCAAAACCAGGCTGTAAAAATGCTAATTTCTAATTTCCAGGCAAATCCCTCTGGCAGATTGTAAGCATAGTCCCTATGCCGGAAATTTGGTTGGCTGCCTTTATTTTTGCAAAAGGACAGTAAAAAAAAATACCAACTTGAATATTCATTGTCTTCAATCAGGTGAATAATACACAGTTTTAAAAGCACATGGTACACATTTCTATTAGCATTTTATAAGCTTCCACAGGGCAAGAATATTTTATTTATTGGTTTTTATATACTCCTTCAAAAATTGTGAATAGTTTTGTTTTCTCTGCCTTTTTAAGTGCTTCCCATTTCCTATCCTCCCGCATATATTTTTTAAAAAAAGGAACAAGAAAAGAAAAAAAAAACAAAGCAAACTTCTGCATTCAATTCAAAGACAATTTATGTAACTAATCTCATGTGCAGGGAATATGACAAATTAGGAATCCAGATTTTTATATGAAATATTAAATTTAGTTAACTCTGGCTAAGCATGACATACATGCAAGGTGCCAGTATGTAAGTTTTAGGTCAAAAGATGCCCCAAAGCTAAACTAGTGATGCAAAAAGAAATCCCATAGAGAAAAAAATATCATATTTATTATGGGAAATGTAATAAAACTTTCTGGAAGAGAGGGCATTTCCATTTAGTCTTGAAAAACACATCAACTTGGGAAAGCAAAATTACTACATCATGATTGCATCAGACTTTGTATAAATGATGAGTATGTATATGAAGGGAAGGCATTTAACTTAAATTGTGTTATATTTGCCGTTCCAGTGAGGTCTATAATTCAGGACACATTTCTTTGGAGAAATGTATAAAGACATGCTTATTGCCAGATAAAAAAAGAAAATATCATTCCCACTTCTCTTTTAATTTCTCCTATACAAAAGTATAATATATGATGACAATGAATTGAAAATGACAAATTTAAAATCATATTCCTTCTAGGATTCTACTGAGTAATACAAAAACGTGCTGCGGCACCATAAACTGCAACTCTGCTACTCAAGTCCAATTTTTTTTTTCAGAGACAGTTTACAGATTCATACATGATATATAATAGGTCTCTGTGAAGACATCTTTTCTTCATGTAACTCCCTCCATCTGAGGTTTTTGCCATATTTGGAAAATCTCTCATTAATGATAATGTCCATTAAGATAAATGTTCCATTATTTGTATAGCTGTTTAAAATTTAGTCATTCTTTGAATAGACAGATCGTTTAGTCACTAACACCTTCATGTATATTTTCTTTAAGGAATGTCCTATAGAATATCTTAGATATATAAATATAGGACAAAACATTAGGTATCCACTGCATACATTAAGAATTACATCATTATAATAATACAGATAAATCTTTCAATACATTCATACCTAATCATATAATGATACCTTTTTCCACCCCACTCTGCAGATGATGTCTATGATCAATGTTCTAATGGCCAGTTTTATGAATATCTTTTTACTTTTATTAAATTATAATGCATTCCTATATAATATATAAGCAATATTTTTCATGTTTAAAATTTTTCTCATAAGTGATATACATTGATCTTATAATTCTTTTGTTTCTTTAATATTATGTCTGTGAGCATCATAGTCAGTTAAAAATTAGTACTAGTGAATGTATTACCAATTCTGTGTAACATCTCCCTAAGTGTGAATATATCACATTTACTGAACATATATGGGATTTCCAATCGTTGCTATACCCATTACACTAGTATGAACACTTTTGTGCCTGTTACCATGTGTACCTAGAGGCTTTTTCTGGGAATTACCTAGCAATGTAATTGTCAGGACTTAGATCTAACAAATTGCCCTTCATATAAAATGATGCTTTCATTAGCAGCATATACAATTTCACCTTTCCCACATTTAAAAAAAAATACATGTCTATATATTTTTTCCAGTTTGATAGCTATGGCATGGTATCTCAGGATTTTTTTTTTTTTTTTTTTTTACGTACAGTAAGGTAACAGTATTTTTGTTTAGAGCCTATGGGTTTTAACTCACTTATAGATTCACATGAACACCAACACAATAAAGATGCACAATAATCCCATTATCTAAAAAATGATCTCATGCTGCTCCTTCATAGCCAAACTGTTTACCCTAATCTCTGGCAATCACTGATGTGTTCTCAGTCCCTGGAGTAGCTTCTTTTACCGAATTTTATATAAATAAAATTATACAGTATGTAATGTTTGGAGACTGACTTATTTTATTCAACATAGTGTTTTTGAGGTTTATCCATGTCATTCAGTTACAAATCGTTTATTCCTTTTTATTTCTCAGTAGCATTCCATTGTATGGGTATACTATAATTTGTTTTTCCACTCTCTCATCACATTTAAGCTGGTTCAGTTTAGGACAATTAATAATAAAGCTGCTATAAAAATTTTTTGTACAGGTTTTCACGTGAATGTAAGTTGATTTTTCTGTAGGAACTATACCTAGAAGTGAGATTGTTGGGTGTTAAAAGCAAGTTTAACTTTCCAAGAAATGGTCCGACTCTGTTCCAAAGAGGGTGTACCACATTTGCATTCCAATTAGCAGCTCTCAGAGTTTCAGTTGCTTCATATTGTTGTCAGCACTTGGTATTGTTGATTTAGTTAATCATATTCCTTTTAATAGGTATGGCATAATACTATTATTTATTTTGTCTCTGATTTAAATTTACATATTGGAAATTTATGATGAGCATCTTTCATGAGGATATTTGTCATTTGTACATCTTTCTGGTGAAGTTGCTTCAAATTTTTCTCCATTTTTTTAAATTGTGTTTTTGCTTGCTTACCATTTTGTTGAAGTCCAACTTCTGTAGGTTTTGCTTTTGTTGTCAGGTATAATAAATTTTGCATAACCTAACTTCATTGAGGTTTGCTCCTATTTCAAAAGCTGCATGATAATTTTATATTACACGTTAAGATATATAATTCAATTGGAGTTAATTTTTGTAAAGGTGTTAAAGAAGGTCATAGTTCATTTTCATGATTCATGTTTCAACATAATTTGCTCAAGAGACTATTCTTTCTCCATTGAATTTCCTTTGCAACTCTGTCAAAATTCAATTGACAATATTTGTGTGGGTCTGTTTCTAGACTTTTAACTCTTCCTTACTTATCTATGGTCTATCCTTACTCTAAAACTACAATATTTTCATTATTGTATCTACATAGTAATCTCAAAATCATATAGCATGAGCCCTCGCCTTTGTTTTTCATTTTCAAAATACTTTTGACTATTATTTGATTTTTAGTATAAATATTAGACCATCTTCTTCATATCTAACAAAATTATCCATTTATTTACTTGATAATATAATAATGATGGCAGCTGCAGTGGGGGAGGCGCAGCTGGGGCTGCGTGCTCCACAGAGCCAGCGGGAGCCAGGAACAGGCGGAAGCCCTGCCCCCTTCTGAGTCAGCAGGGTGGGAGCTTTGCGCTGTCTGGGCACAGCTGCAGCCGCCAAGTCATGGCTGCAGACCCAGGCCTCCCTGTGCTCTTGGGGTCCAGGAGCAGGCAGGGGCCCTTCCCTCCCACGCATAGCTGCAGCTGCCCAAGCAGCGTCCGCCGACCCAGGCACTCTCGGGGGCCTAGGAAGGCCCCTCTGCCCTTGCAAGCTTGGAAATGCCTGCTCCTGCTGCCTTGCCTCTCTCCACTCGGGCGCCTGCTCTGATCTCAGAGCAAGGTTGGGGCCGAGCCCAGGTACTGTCTTAGTCTGGCCCGGTGTGGGGCGCTTGAGGCAGCATTGACATGCCAACCCCCTGCCGCCTTGGCCCCCTCTGGACTTTGGGCACCGATGAGCATGGGAGGGAGCCTGAGGGGGTGCTGAGGGGGCAGCTCAGCGCTGGCCTGCATATGCCACTTAGCATGAACAGCCTGGGCACCATGAATGGCAGCCTGGGCGCCATGAATGGCAGATAGGGTCCCGGATAGAAGGAGGTTGGTCCCCAGTAAAACCCCACCTTCAAGCCAGGGAGGGCCTGAAGCCTGGGGGCTGGGCT
Source organism: Pongo abelii (assembly GCF_028885655.2). Classification (NCBI taxonomy): domain Eukaryota; kingdom Metazoa; phylum Chordata; class Mammalia; order Primates; family Hominidae; genus Pongo; species Pongo abelii. The sequence continues at coordinate 123,415,866 of NC_071991.2, forward strand.
GCCAGTTGCCAGTCCTGCAGGTTGCCAGTCCTGCAGACTGCAGTGGGAACTTGTGGTGCTTTTTCTGGGCCTGCCCATGGCTGCCCATGGTCCAGTTGGAGCACACTTCCTCCTTTCAGAGGCCTATGAGAACCCTGGACTCAGCCAGACGCTAGGAGACAATAGGACAACCAGCTGAAGAGAGGAGCTACTGACCCCAGGGTCACCTCTCTGCTGAGAGCTGAGCAGATGCCAGGATGACCAGCTGTGGAGAGGGACTTCCCACTCCAGGGTCTCCACTCTGCTGAGAGCTGAACACTTGTTGGGACAGCCTGCCTGCAGAGAGGAGCTATCCACTGTGGGCCTCCTCTCTGCTGAGAGCTGAACACTTGTCCGGATGCCCTGCCTGTGAAAGGAGCTATCCACTGCAGGTCTCCTCTGAGCTGTTCTGTCACTCAGTAAAGCTCCTGTTTGCCTTGCTCACCCTCTACTTGCCCTTGTACCTCATTCTTCCTGGACACAGGACAAGAACTTGGGACCTGCTGAATGGTGGGGCTAAAAGAGTTATAACGCAAACAGGGCTAAAACACGCCCTTTGCTCGCCACATTGCAGGCAAAAAGAAGGAGAGAAGAGAGAAGGAGAGAAGAGCTGTGGCCCTTCAAGGAGCCCAGACCTAGGAGTTCCCTGGGCCAGGGCTGTGAAACCCTATCTAGGGATGTGCAGTTCCTCGCATCTCCAAGCTTCCGGGCACCACCATGTTCCCTCGTGCTAGCCATGGAAGCTGCTTGCAGTACATCTGGCCCAGCTGCAGGGAGGCAGCACCTGTACTGGCATCTGGAGCTGCCTGCCCCGCTACAGCTGGTGTGCCTGGCTGTGTGCAGTGGCTGGACCCCATGCTTACTCTCTCACACACCCCTCACCACTCCTTGTTTGGCTCATCCTTGACAGGCTTACACCAGTGGCAAAGGCACCACTGGCCACAGAGATTTCTGGCTGGCAAAGCAACACCTCAAGGATCCTGTAACAATAATGCAGTTCAAGAAAATAAATAAGTTGTTTTCATATTTTTATTTTTGGAAATGATTATGTACCATAACAATGAGCTAGCCCTTAAAAATTTATGATTCAATCATTTGCCTTGAATTCTTGCCCTAAATTTTTGCTGTATTTTCAGATTATTTTAATTGCATTTAGCCGATACCTAAATTTGGAGGAATTGTCATTTGAACGGTGCTAGGACTTCCACTTTATGAGACTGACATTTTTTCATAGTGTATTTATTCTTTTTGCCTGAATTTGTGTTATTAGTATGCAGATCTTATATGTGTTTTGTTATATTTATACCTTATTATTTCAATATTTTGGAGACATCATAAATGATGTGCTAGAAAAATTGGCTTTCAAATGTTGACTTTCTAATATATTGGAAATATACTGAATATTCTAAATTCACCTGTAAGTTTGAGGAGCTTTCCTGTAAATCCTTGGGATTTTCTATTTAACAATCATTTTATCTATAAATAGGGCAAGTTTTATTACTTTACTTCCAGTCTTCATGACTTTATTCTTCTTGCTTCATTCACTGCACTTGCCATAATGTTAAATAGAAGCAGTGTTACCAAATTTTGGGGAAAATAATTCAGACATTAACTTCTAAGAGTAATGTTAGGTTTGGGTAGGATTTGGTTTCTAATGAATTCTATTCATTAGGAACTTTAGTGTGCCAGAGTTTCTAACAAATAATGCTGAATTTCACCAACTGCATTTTCTGCACCATATCATAATTGATAGGATTATGTGTTTTTTCTCTTTTACTTTCTTAAAATGAAAGCTTACACGGATTTTTTTTTTTCAAATGATGAACTAACCGTTCATTCTAGAATAATTGGATAATCTCCATTTGGTCATGATGAATTTTCTAGTTGTTGTTTGTTTGCTTAACTGTATACATCACAAATTTAAAAATATTTATTTACTTATATGTGTTTATATGTCTTACCATGAGCATACGAGTTTTCAAAAGCAAAAATTATACATATATATTTTTTAAATTATTTTAAATACTATAGTTAGCCCAATTTTAGGCACAGATTTGGCAGTCCATACATACTTCAAAAGAAAGGAAAGAAAAGAAGAAAAACATAACAATGCAATTTTGTTTGTGACAATATATCCCTAATCAGCTACATGACAATATTCTGTGCCTTAAACGCACATAAGTGATTCTTGCCAGTAGAGTTAATATATAGCCAATTCATTAAACATTTAAATAAAGTTGTCATATATAGTAATAAAGCAATAGCTGCATATTCCATGTAATCATATTCTAAGACATCCAAAATATTGTCCAAAAACATTCCACACGCAGACTCCAGAGCATTATATACTCAACATAATAATAGAGTGAAATAGATAAATAATATGAGAATTATATTTTCTTTTATTTCCCAATTAGAATGCAAAAGAATAAAATGATTAGTTAATAAAACATATGCATTACTAATTCCTCAGTGAAGCATCATTTAACATTATTTTAAAATATTCTATGTCACATAGATTTATTCATACATTCATTACACATTTGTCATATGTGAATGTAACAATGAAGCTTAAACTCTTTATACAAATGTTGGTTGTTAGTCATTTCTTGTTAATTATTATGAATACACTGTTAAATTACTATAAATCTATCTTATTAATCTTAGGTTGACCCTTTTCCCTCTTTATTTCATAATTATATAAAACTTTGAAATATAGTGCAGAAATATTCTGACACGGAAAAAAAATCACCGCAGCTTGTATAACAAACATATGTACCTTGCATCCAATTTTCATAAAATCACCAATCTCACCTCGCTATCCTTTATCATAAAAACAAAAAAATCTGCTGGGTACTATTAAAGAATAGTCTCCCCTTAACGCAAAATTATATAAACATCAATGACATTTAATTAAATTTCATTGCATCTTCTGCAGGATTGACTCAACCTAATATTTTTAACTCTTTGAACACTGGGTCTGCATTAAATAATAATTTTTTTATGTCTGGGAAAATTCAGTACACTGGGAATGTTCTGCATCCATAAAGCTACTCTCAACGTGACTTGCCAGGGACTGAAATGCCATTATTAGAATTTCGTTTCTTTGGTTAAAATTATAAATGCAAATAGTAAGATAAATAACACATTAAATCTTTTCTTTTATTTATACAACAGAATAGATTAATGGACAAGACCCCCACCTGAAAGAAAGATTGTCAAATTGAAGGTAGAGGTCACTAGAATTTGAGCCAAATGCCACTGCCATAAAATGATTCTGGAGCTTTCTAAGGTTACCATACTGTATTTCAAAGTTTGGTATTTTCCAGGGTGGCAAGTGGAAAAAAATGTCTGTAATGGAGAGATAGTTGGAATGCTGTATCATTGGAATCTTATAGAATACCTTTGTAAAGTGTTAAATCTCTGTTTGAGAATCCTTTCACTGCAAGTATTTAGATGAAAAGTTGTGGGTGACTTTCATTTTTCCACTTGGGACCAGATGGAATGGATGTACTTTTTAAAACCATCTGTCATGCAGCACCTTAATCTTACATCAAGTAGAGGAGAGTAAGAACATCTGATTTTGCAGAGATAAAGTTAACATGACAAGATGTCAACCAAAGTTTTTTATATGGTGTTTCCAACATTTTGTCAAATCACTCTGAAATCTTTTCATCTAGTTTTCTTATGGACTTAAGAAAGCACAATGCCTGTTTAAGAAGCTGGTAAATGTCATTGCTTCCTTGCCAATATGTTCTTTTTGTATTCATTTAATTCTCCAGAAGGTCAATCTGAGCTGAATTTTTCCCCTTTGGAGGTAATGTTGCCTTGGTTACATTCATTTAAACATCACCAACTGTAACGCTTACTTCATTGATATCAAATACAAATATTTTCTCTGAAAAGGAACTTAGAAGCAAAACTAAGTATAAAAGGTACACTGTAGCAGTCTTTTCATCCTTCACATAAAACATTGCATAGTTTAGAGTAACCACGGAAATATAGCACAACTAGAATAACTGTGGAGACTAATAAAGGGGGAACTTCATTTACAAGAAAGAAAGCAATATTAAGGGCAAACATCAAAGGAAAACACCCCAGAAGTAGCCAGAGTTAAGATTTATCACCCTTAGTCCTGAAGAAACTAAGAAAAGGAGAGGTTACCAGAAGGCGGAGAGAGCTAGAATTTAATTAAGAGAGCCACAAGACAGAAACTGGTGCCCAAGGGAAAGCCACCTCCAGTTTAAGCCTTATCAGGAAGGGAGCTGAGGCAAGGAAAACGTACACTGATAGCTCCCTTTCCCTTCTCTAACCTTACCAGTCCCCTCCAACCCCCATTAGCTAAAACCACATAGAAATTAGAGCAGTGGTCCCCAACTCCGGGGCCACAAACTGGGACCTGTGGCCTGCTACAAACAGGGCGGCACAGCAGGAGGTGGGCAGCATGCAAGCCCACATTACTGCTTGAGCTCCGCCTCCTGTCAGGTCAGTGGTGGCATTAAATTCTCATAGGTGCATGAACCCTATTGTGACCTGCGCATGTGAGGGATCGAGGCTGCATGCTCTTTAAGGGAATCTAATGCCTGGTGATCACTGTCTCCCATCACCCCCAGATGGGACCATCTAGTTGCAGGTAAACGAACTCAGGGTTTCCACTGACTCTACATTATGGTGAATATGTAATAATAATAGAAATAAAGTACACAATACATGTAATGCACTCGAATCATCCCTAAACCATCCCTCTATACCCATCCCACTGCTTGTCCATGGAAAAAATTGTCTTCCATGAAACCAGTCCCTGCTGTGAAAAAGGTTGGGGACCACTGAACTAGAGGACAAGAAGCCTTCTTAATGCAGGCCAAATAAGTCAGTTTCTTCAAGCATATTAAATTATAAACAATGTGGGGGAGTGTATCTAAAGTAGGAATTAGAAAATATCAAACACAAAAATCTAGGGCAAGCTTTGTATTCCCTTTTTTATCTCCTTTATACTCATTCACCCCTCAACGTATTGACAGTGGAGCGTGAGGAATTATTCAGTCAGTTGATTACAAACTGGAATACAGAATGGAAGTCTGGTGAGAAGAGCCATCAGAAAAATCTCACTTTATTGATTGTATTTTTTGCTGTGCAGAGGCTATTTATTACATTGATGCAAAAGTCATTGAGGTTTTTGCCGTTACTTTCAATGGTAAAAACCGCGATAACTTTTGCACCAACCCAATAACTTGATGTAATCCCATTTATTCGAGTTGGTTTTGGTTGCCTGTGCTTGTAGGGTATTGTTCAAGAAGTGTTTGCCCAGACCAATGTCCTGGAGATTTTCCTCAATGTTTTCTTGTAGTAGTTTCATAGTTTGAGGTCTTAGATATGTCTTTAATCAAACTTTATTTTATTTTATTTTTATTTATTTTTATTTTTATTTTTGAGATGGAGTCTCACTCTGTTGCCCAGGCTAGAGTGCAGTGGCACGATCTCGGCTCACTGCAAGCTCCGCCCCCTGGGTTCACGCCATTCTCCTGCCTCAGCCTCCCGAGTAGCTGGGACTACAGGCGCCCGCCACTACGCCCGACTAATTTTTTGTATATTTAGTAGATACGGGGTTTCACCGTGTTAGCCAGGATGGTCTCAATCTCCTGATCTCGTGATCCACCCGCCTCGGCCTCCCAAAGTGCTGGGATTACAGGCGTGAGCCACCGCTACCGGCCTGATTTTATTTTTATTTATGGTGAGAGATAGGGGTCTAGGTTCATTCTTCTTCATATAGATATCCAGTTTTCCCAGAACCGTTAATTGAAGAAACTGTGTTAACAAAGTGAAGAGACAATCCACAGAATGGGAGAAAATATTTGTAAACTACCCGTTTGAAAAGGGATTCCTAATCAGAATATGTAAGGAGCTCAAACAACCCTACAGAAAAAAAATCTAGGAATCTGATCAAACAATGGGCAAAATATTTGAATAGTAACTTTTTCAAAAGAAGACATACAAATGGCAAACAGGCATTTGAAAAGGTGTTTAACCTCATTGATCATTATAGAAGTGGAAATCAAAACTACAATGGAATATCATGCCGCCCCTGTTAAAATGACTTATATACAAAAGACAGGCAATAACAAATGCTGGCGAGGATGTGGAGAAAGGGGAGCCCTTGTACACTGTTTGTGTGAATGTAAATTAGTACAACCAGTATGGAGAACAGTTTGGAGGTTCCTCAAAAACTAAAAATTGAGCTATCATATGACTCAGCATTCCCACTATTGGGTATATACCCCCCAAAAAGGAAATCAGTATATTAAAGAGATATCTGCACTCGCATGTTTGCTGCAGCACTTTTTACTGTAGCTAAGATGTAGAAGCAACCTAAGTGTCCATCAACAAATGTATGGATAAAGGAAATGGGGTACATACACAAAATGGAGTACTAGACAGGCATTAAAAAGAATGAGATCTAGTCATTCGCAACAACATAGATGGAACTGGAGATTGTTATGTTAAATGAAATAAGCCAGGCAAAGAAAGACAAACATTGCATGTTCTCACTTATTTGTGGCACCTAAAAATCAAGTCAATTGAACTCATGGACATAGAGAGTAGAAGGCTGGTTACCCGAGGCTGTGAAGGATAGTGAGGGTTAAGGGGGAGGCACCGGTGGTTAACAGGTACAAGAAAAAATATAAACAATGAATGAGATCTAATATTTGATAGCACAACTGGGTGACTATAGTCAATAATAACTAAGTTGTGTATTTTAAACATAACTTAAAGAATGTAATTGGACTCTTTGTAACTCAAAGGATAAATGGCCAAGGGGATGGATACCCCATTCTCTATGAGGTGTTTATTTCACATTACATGCTTGTATCAAAACATCCCATGCACCCCACAAATATGTACACCTACTATGTATCCACAAAAGTTTTTTAAATAATTTTTAAAAACCTCAATTTAAGAAGTAATAGTACTAGAATTCTCAAATGAAGCATCAATATATTGGTGTTTATTGTTCCTGTACTAGACCACAAATATTAGGCTCAACATTTTGATGATAGAGGAAAATACAAGATACAATACTTGTCCCAAAAAGCGTATGATCTAATTTGATAAAAATAACAAACATGCATTGAAAATAATTACAAGGACAGATGCAAATTGACGTTTTCTTGTATGGCCTAAAGTATAAATACAAAAATTGAGAAGAAGTAAATAAGAGATATAATAGTAGGAAAAAAGTCACCAAAATATCTATGCCTCTAACTGGACTTAGCCTTTTTAGAAAAGAGAAGATATTCCAGAAAAAAATTTAAAAAGCAAATGTCAAATTTCTTATACATAATGAGAAATTGGAATGGATTGAATGAAACATGTTGAGAAAATACCTTTGGGTAAATTGTTTGGGATTATATATCTGGGAAAAATATAAGCTTTTTATTGCTATTTGTTTAGAAATGTTTAGCTCTTAATGATACAAGGTAAAGCCTAATCAATATTAATAAAGAGGTTAGCAGAAAGATAAATTTTTCAAATAAAAAATACTAATTCCCTGACCCTGGAAGATCTATACAAGAACAAAAATATATCACCAAACTAATGCAAATTTATTTCATAAGTCCTCTTCATTCACAGAGGGATGTGTGTTTTAGCCGATATCAATTATTCAAAGAAATCTGAAGAAAAATCCCCATTAAGCAACAAATATTCATATGACCACATCACTCCAGTTTTATTAATGATTAAGTCCCTTTTTGTGATAGGTATGAACACCCTTATAAATATAAATTAAAGTAGTAGGTCAATCATGCTGTGCCAGATAGTGATTCTGCATAAATAAGAATTATTTTCTTGTGTCCAAACTGTCCATGAAGTTATAAAGATGTTCATTTATATATTAATCCATATTCTCAGTTGAAAAATGTCCAGATGTCTAAAATCTATAAGCCTTAAATATAAGATCAGCTTTTATTATTCAATTTTAGTCCTCAGGGAGAAATTATTCATAAAATAAAGTAAAAAGTGGTTATTAACTGTCAATGTTTCACATACTGAATTAGAGATGCTGCAGCTAAGATTAGATGAGCAAAAAGGTGAGAAAAAGGGAAGAGGGGATAGAATTACTGATGTGTTAATTGTTGAATCTCTTAATGTTAAGTCACTTCTATTTCACTTCTTTCACCAAAAGTTGCAAATTTGAAGAAAAAATGAGAACAGAAAAGTAGATCTAGGTTAAGGGGGCCCAACAGTAGATGAAATAATAATTTCAGTTTAGAATATCAGTATTTTTTCTAAATTATTAGTCATGTTACAGTAAAAGTTAGAAAGTAATTGCTATATGAAGTTCAGTACTATGTATATGTAACCTGACTTTTCATTACTAGAAATCTGAAAACAATTAAAACAGAAAGATAGTTAAAATCATGAGTTATAATTAGTAAGCTACTTCAGAATAATTGTAAAAATTTCAAAATTCCTTCAGCTTTTTATGCTTTAATAACAATAGTAGTACTAAGTAATTAGTTCACTTAAAGGGATAAATCAGTTGACCATCAATTTGGATATTTATTTGAATTTATTCCCTAACATAAACACTTTCCCTTTATTGTTCAAATGATATGAGAAATAAAATGAGATAATAAACTCTGAGTGGAATTATCAAAGTTATGGCAATATGTGTTATAAATAATTCAAGGATATGATTTCTAATACTGTATGTAATTAAATTGCTAACAAGTAAAATAGTGATCTACTGAATATGATTGAAAATGTTGCCTTTTTTTTTTTTTTGAGAAGGAGTCTTGCTCTATCGCCAGGCAGGAGTGCAGTGGTGCAATCTCGGCTCACTGCAACCTCTGCCTCCCAGGTTCAAGTGATTCCCCTGCCTGAGCCTCCCGAGTAGCTGGGACTACAGGCGTGTGCCACCATGCCCAGCTAATTTTTTTGTATTTTAATAGAGACGGGGTTTCACCATGTTGGCCAGGATGGCCTCGATCTCCTGACCTTGTGATCTGCCCGCCTTGGACTCTCAAAGTGCTGGGATTACAGGCGTGAGCCACTGTGCCTGGCTGCTTTTTATTTTTTAGACAGTGTCTTGTGCTGTCACCCAGGCTGGAGTGCAGTGGCCTGATCATGGCTCACTGCAACCTCTACCTTCAAGGCTGAAGCAATCATCCCACACTCAAGCCTCAGTTTCCTGAATACCTGAGACTACAGGTATGTGCCATCATGCCTGACTAACTTTTTATTTTTATTTTTTGGTAGAGCTAAGGTCTCCCTGAGCTTCCCAGGCTGGGGTATTTTAAATATTTCTTTTAATACATTTTTTTTGGTAAGAATTAGTAATGAATGCACACTCCAGAGGTGTATTTTTATATATTGCTAATGGATTGACTATTTAACATTCTGAAATGTTTCTTTTACTTACTGGTAGCACTCTTTATTTTGTAGTCTATTTTATCAGATATAAATATAACCACTCCAGCCTTATGTTTGTTATTTTTTTTTTTTTTTTTTTTTTTTCATCCAATGAGTATTTATTAAATATGATGTGTCTGGAGTAATACTAAGAATTAGAGTACAAAAATAAATAAAATGCCATATCCTCAGTGAACCCACTAATTTTGTGTTAGAGATAGGCATGTAAATTAAAATAGTTAGTTCCCATTATTCAAGATAGTTATGGTGTATAAAGTCTCTGCAAATGCAGAATTATCAAATACTGAGCTGTGTTGCTTCTAGGGGAAATGCAGGGTTAGGTTCCTGCAAGCCTTTAGTCACAGTATGTTCATCAGCTGGTCAATCAATATATAGCCCTTTTTTTTTTTTTTTTTTTATTTATTTATTTATTTTATTATTATTATTATTATTATCATTATTATACTTTAGGTTTTATGGTACATGTGCGCAATGTGCAGGTAAGTTACATATGTATACATGTGCCATGCTGGTGCGCTGCACCCACCAACTTGTCATCTAGCATTAGGTATATCTCCCAATGCTATCCCTCCCCCCTCCCCCCACCCCACAACAGTCCCCGAAGTGTGATGTTCCCCTTCCTGTGTTCATGTGTTCTCATTGTTCAATTCCCACCTATGAGTGAGAATATGCGGTGTTTGGTTTTTTGTTCTTGCGATAGTTTACTGAGAATGATGATTTCCAGTTTCATCCATGTCCCTACAAAGGACGTGAACTCATCATTTTTTATGGCTGCATAGTATTCCATGGTGTATATGTGCCACATTTTCTTAATCCAGTCTATCATTGTTGGACATTTGGGTTGGTTCCAAGTCTTTGCTATTGTAAATAATGCTGCAATAAACATATGTGTGCATGTGTCTTTATAGCAGCATGATTTATAGTCCTTTGGGTATATACCCAGTAATGGGATGGCTGGGTCGAATGGAATTTCTAGTTCTAGATCCCTGAGGAATCGCCACACTGACTTCCTATTTTTATGGTTTATCTTTTTCTAATAATTTTTTCAACCGATGTGTTTATTTATATTAAATATATATACTTATGGGTAGTATACAGTTGAGTGTAATTTTTACTCATTCAACCAATCTTGGACTTTTAACTACTGTGTTTGTTCCATTAACATTTAATGTACCTATAGGTATGGTTATGCAAAATGGATCTATCATTTTATTGTGTGTTTTCTGATGGTCTCCTGAATCTTCTTCTATTTTTTTAATCCTGCCTTTTCTTGAATTATTGAATATTGCATTTACATGTAAATATAACCGTGTCTTAATTTATTTATTCAAATTTAGTTATTTCTTTTTGTTTTTATGTTTTAGTGATTATTCTTATGATTACATAATACAGTCTTAACATTTCACACTAAGTTAATATTGCACCTTTTTATATAAAATGTATGTGCCTTCCAACCACATAGGCTTTTCCCGTCTACTCTGTTTTTTATGTTATATTTGTCATGTGCATTATGGCTATAAATATTACAAACCCCATATAACAGGATTATAATTGCTACTTTAAACATCTCATGCATTTTTAAAAACAATAATAGAATAATATTTTGTACTAATCCAGATATTTAGCATTTCTTATGTTCTTCATTTTCTTCTGGAGGTAGAATTTTCCACCTGGTGTCTTTTTTCTCCAGCTTCAAGAATTTCCTTTATCATTTCTCATACTGTGAGTGTGACAGTAAAAGTTTCTTTGAATTTTATTTCATTTGAAAATGTCTATACATTTTCTTAGGTCTTAAAAAATATGTGTTCACGTACATATAGGTTGATAGATTTTCTTTTCATGATATCTGATGTGAAAAGTCAGTACACAATAAATTATTGGTAACTGAGATGTAATGTGTCCAATTTCCTTAGCTGTTTTCAAGAATTTCTTTAATTTTGATGTTCAGCAGTTTGATTATAATGAGTCTAGGTATTACTGTCTTTATATTAATCCTGTTTGGGATAACCTGAAATTCTTGAATTTTTACATTTATTTTTTTCACCAAATTCAGGAAAATTTTTCACACTGTATATTCAAATATTTTCTTCTCTATTCTCTCTATCCTCTCTTTATTGACTCTGATCACATAAATGTCAGAAATTTTTATGTTGCCTAATAGGTCCCAGAGACTCTATTCATATTTATTTTCATATTTTTTAATCTATTTTTCTGAGCAAATAAGTTCTATTAATCTAATATCAAATTCACTGATTCTTTCCTTTGTCACCATTGTTTTTCCTTGTTAACCACATGCACATATATTTTATTGAAAATGGTAAAATTTAGGTCTAAATTTTATATTATATTTAATTTCTTAAAATTTGTATGTTATGCTGATATTTCTCACCTTTCAATTATAGAAAGCATACTTTAATTTACTTCATTAGCTGTAGTTATACTAGTTGCTTTAACATTCTGACCATGGAGATTATTGTGACTTGAATGTGTTTTCTCTTGTGTGTACGATATTTTTCTGTTTTTTCATTTAGATTGTATCCTGGACGTTGTAGTTTTTTCTTTAATATTTTGCATTTGTTACATTCTCCTGAAAAGTATTGATGTTTTTGATGTAGCAGGAAATTAACTAGGTTAGATTTAAACCTTAAATTCTATCTATTTAAACCCAATAGCCCAAATCACATTACAATTTCCCGAATTTAACTGTTTCTTGAGTCTGTTCCAGGCATGCATGAGTCACCTGTCAGCCAGTTACTAGGACAGCATTTGAGTAAATTTTTTTTTCTGTTCTGATTAGAAAAGGGATCCAGAACAGTTTGCATTCATGTTGGATAGATGACAATGTTCATTTATACTTAGCTCAGGGCTATGTTACCTCTGCTGTCTTATGTCAAAATATAGCCTGAGGAGAGCTAGACCACCTGGACAACCTGCAGAACATTACACTGAGCTACCACATTGATGACAGCATGCTGATCAGACATGATAAATAACAGGTGGATGGTATGCCAGAGGCCTTGATGAGATACATGTACTGCACAGGGACAGAGAAAAACCTGCCACTTTACTAATGTCTGTAGGGATGAGATGGCCAGTGATATCGTTTGCAAAGTAAGGGATAATTAATGCATCTAGTGCTCACCACCACACAGAAGGAGGCACAGAATATGGTAGGCCTCTTTTGGTTTGGAGGCAACACTCTTCATATGTAGGCATACTGCTCCAATCCATACTCTGTGACATGGAAGGAAGGAAATTTTGAGACTTTGAGTGGTAAAGGGGTCTACAGCAGGTTTAGGCTGTGGTAGAAGCCACACTGCCCCTTGGTCCCTGCTTTTATTCCTCCCTTGGCATATGCTCTTTTAAGGTGAATCTAACTCTCATGGTAATTAACCTCATTTTTAACATGGGGTTCCTCTGACCATTTAAATAACATGTATATTCAATGTGCTCAATTCATTCTACCTGTTAGAATTCCTGACACTGCATGACCTGTGAGAATTCTCACCATGCTCACATAATTATATTCCCTAGAACATGATCTTCTCAAATTTGTAATATTGTTTCCCTAATCTTTAAATAAATGAACGACTCAATAGGACCACCATGATGATTACTAGAACTTGTTCTCTGCCTACCTCCTTACCCTTGGATAACCTACTTTGCATTTTATCTGCCTCAGCATCATCAATCTCTAAACTCTGACTTTTAAAATTAGCAGGAATGCTGGTCTCGAGTATCCTTCCTTGAGTCAGTCTAGAAATTACCTTCAAGCAGAAAGCCTGGGTAATGAAAGAGATTTCCTTATTTCTTTCCATTTTCTCAGAGTTCACATAATTCCTGTTTTCCAGTCTTTTAAAATAGAAGATACCTTCTTCAGTTCAGTTTTGCAATTGTCTATAGTGGAGACGAATTCTGCTTTCTTTTCTTCCCGCATGGCCAGAGAAGCTCAAAATTATTTGCTTTTTCTAAAAATTTTAGAAATAAAGAATAAAATTCTGGAAGCACAGATGCAGGGCAAGAATAATTACTTACAGAAGAACAAAACATGGCTCAACTTGGGCCTTTCTATGCAAAACAGTCATAGGTAATAGAAGTGAAAAAAGTAAAATTTTTCCAAAATGTTTATTCTGTAGAAAGACATTATTCAAATGTTAACATAGCAGAGAAATGTTTTCAGATAAGTCAAGACTCAAAATATATAAAACCGAGGTGTCTGTCCTTAGAAAATAAAGTGTAGACCATAACAAACAATAGTAATATATCTAGCTAAAATATTATTATTGTTTAGAAATTAGGAATATTATTTTTGTTTAGAAATTTACAGGTTGAAAATCTAGAAAAATATACCATTTTTTTCGAGTAAAACAAGAACATAGTGTAAATGAACTATCTTAGATATGGATAGATGCATTTAAATGAATATATGATTTCTGAATTTGAAACTAAAATAGAGACAATAAACACCCTCATGGATAGCTCAGAAAGTTAGTTTGGTGAGCTGGATGACTAATATGAGAAACTTATTAAAAAACTCAAAGAAAGCCTGGATACAAGAAAATAAATAGGGAAATGTTGAGTGAGATAAATGAGAGATCAAGACCACTGAGATATTCATTAACTGTGCAGGAATATTTGGAACAAATAGGATTTACAGTGTACTAGGCAAAATCAATTAGTTTTAAAAATGTCCTGACCCAGACCAAATCTAGACTATTTTTAAATTCCATAAAAATATACACTATATTAGGATATTCCACTTGGGAAAAATGAAAACACACTACTAATAAGCGAATAAAAATAATTCTAACTTCAGACCTCCTCACATTAGTAAATGTGTGAAGAGAGTAAAATAGTGTCTAATGTATCTTAAAGAGAAAATGGTGACCCCAAGTTATATACCCAGCCACATAGCCATCATTCTGAGGGCAAGTCAATAATATCTCAATGTATTTGAGGTTTCAGAAATCCTAAAAACATTTTCTGTGTTTCCCAAAATGTATTTTTTTCTTTTTTTTTCTAAAAATATTTTATCTTTCTTTTTTTTATTTTATTATTATTATACTTTAAGTTTTAGGGTACATGTGAGCAATGTGCAGGTTAGTTACATATGTATACATGTGCCATGCTGGTGTGCTGCACCCATTAACTCGTCATTTAGCATTAGGTATATCTCCTAAAGCTATCCCTCCCCCCTCCCCCCACCCCACAACAGTCCCCAGAGTGTGATGTTCCCCTTCCTGTGTCCATGTGTTCTCATTGTTCAATTCCCACCTATGAGTGAGAATATGCGGTGTTTGGTTTTTTGTTCTTGCGATAGTTTACTGAGAATTATGATTTCCAATATCATCCATGTCCCTACAAAGGACATGAACTCATCATTTTTTATGGCTGCATAGTATTCCATGGTGTATATGTGCCACATTTTCTTAATCCGGTCTATCATTGTTGGACATTTGGGTTGGTTCCAAGTCTTTGCTATTGTGAATAGTGCTGCAATAAACATACGTGTGCATGTGTCTTTATAAAAGCATGATTTATAGTCCTTTGGGTATATACCCAGTAATGGGATGGCTTGGTCAAATGGAATTTCTAGTTCTAGATCCCTGAGGAATCGCCACACTGACTTCCACAATGGTTGAACTAGTTTACAGTCCCACCAACAGTGTAAAAGTGTTCCTATTTCTCCACATCCTCTCCAGCACCTGTTTTTTCCTGACTTTTTAATGATTGCCATTCTAACTGTTGTGAGATGGTATCTCATTGTGGTTTTGATTTGCATTTCTCTGATAGCCAGTGATGGTGAGCATTTTCTCATGTGTTTTTTGGCTGCATAAATATCTTCTTTTGAGAGGTGTCTGTTCATGTCCTTTGCCCACTTTTTGATGTGGTTGTTTGTTTTTTTCTTGTAAATTTGTTTTTGTTATAGTGCACTGAAGACAAACCAAAATAAAGAAGTAAATGTTTTTTCTAGTTGCTCCCTTTTATTTATTTTTAGAAATTTTACACATTATGTAATATTTGTACATGTTTATGGGGTACATGTAACATTTTGTTACATGTATAGAATGCATAATGATCAAATCAGAGTATTTAGGGTATTGAGCAGCACAAATATTTATCATTTCTCTGTATTGGGAACACGTCAAATTCTCTCTTCTATTTTAAAATGTATAACACATTTTTGTTAACTATAGTCACCCTACTCTGCTATCAAATATTAGAACTTACTCCTTCCTTCTAACTGTATGTCTGTACTCATTAACTAACCTGTTTTATTTCTCCCACCCACACACTCTTCCCAGCCTCTGGTATCTATCATTATACTCTTAATTTCTATGAGATGAAAATTTTTAGGTCTCAGTTATGAATAAGAACATGTATATTTGTCTCTCTGTGCTTAGCTTATTTCACATAACATGAGAACCTCCAGTTCCATCCATATTGCTGCAAATGATGTGATTTCATTCTTTCTTATAACCAAATGGTATTCATAATATTCCACCATATAACAGTATTCCATTGTATACATTGATTACCATGAAATACTATTTTATATATGCTATATAAAATATAAATGATATTTATATATTATAAAATAGTTATATATTTTAAAAAATATATATTTATAAATATGATATTGTATATCATATTTTTAACTAATCATCCATTGATAAACACTTAGGTAGAACCTATATTTTTGCTATTGCGAATGGGGCTGCAGTAAACATGAGCATGCAGGTATCTCTGAAGTACTGATTTACTTTTCCTCGTATCAATACCAGGTAGTGGGATTACTTGATTGTATTGTAGTTCTAGTTTTAGTTTCTTGAAAAATCTCTATACTGTTTTTAATAGTGGTTGTGCTAATATGCATTCTCACCAACAGGGTATAAGAAGACTCTTCTATGCATTCTCACCAGCATGTGATTTTTTTTCTTTTTAATAATAGCCCACTGGATAAAATATCTCATTGTGATTTTGATTTGCATTTCCCTGATGATTAGTGAAGTTGAGTATTTTGTCACATACCTGTTGGCTATTGGCAGTGGGTAAAGAAAGTGGCTAAATATATGAAATTCAACAGTTATAATTAAAAATTAATGCAAATCTGTTAAGGAATTGAGAAAATGGATATAAGACAGAAAATATTCAACAATAATTTTGAATTTATGGGAAAGGTAAAGGAAAAGAAGTAATCAGGTAGCAAATGGCTTAATAGAAGCTTCCACAGATTATCCTCCCTCCAGGAACAGCCAATTTAACAACTATTACACATAAAAGCACCTTCATAAGAACCCAAAATCAGGTAAGCAATCACAGTATCTGGTTTTAACTTCATGTCACTATAAGAGGTACCAAAGTGGGTAGGAAAGACAGTCTTGAATTGCCAATGCCCCCTCTCCTCCATCCCTTGGCAGCAGCCAGCCACATGGCATGGAGGGGGAGTGCAGTGATTACAAACTTTGCATTGGAAGTCAGTGCTCCCCTCTCACAGCAAAAACAACACTAGGTAGAATGCAAGTGAAGACCATGGAGGGAGCATTCAGACCAGCCCTAGCCAAAGGGGAATCACCCATTCTAGTGATCAGAATTTGAGTTCCGTCAAGCCTTGCCACCATGGGCTAAACTGTGCTGGGGTTCTAAATAACCTTGAAACGAAGTCTAGGCCACAAATGTGTCCAGAATTGGTGGGTTCTTAGTCTCACTGACTTCAAGAATGAAACCGCGGACCTCGCAGTGAGTGTTACAGTTCTTAAAGATGGTGTGTCTGGAGTTTGTTCCTTCAGATATTCAGATGTGTCCAGAGTTTCTTCCTTCTGGTGGGTTCATGCTCTTGCTGACTTCACGAGTGAAGCTGCAGACCTTGGCGTTGAGTGTTACAGCTCATAAAGGCAGCGTGGACCCAAAGAGTGAGCAGCAGCAAGATTTACTGCGAAGAGCGAAAGAACAAAGCTTTCACAACATGGAAGGAGACCCAAGCAAGCTGCGCTGCTGGCTCAGGCAGCCTGCTTTTATTCCCTTATCTGGCCCCACCCACATCCTGCTGATTGGTCCATTTTACAGAGATCTGATTGGTCCATTTACAATTCCTGAGCTAGTCACAGAGTGCTGATTGGTGCATTTACATTCCTCTAGCTAGACATAAAAGTTCTCCAAGTCCCCACCAGATTACCTAGATACAGAGTGCCGATTGGTGCATATACAATCCTCCAGCTAGACATAAAAGTTCTCCAAGTCCCCACCGGACTCAGGAGCCCAGCTGGCTTCACCTAGTGGATCCCCCTAGTGGATCCCCCACCTGGGCCGGGGGCAGAGCTACCTGTCAGTCCCACGCTGCACGCCCGCACTCCTCAGCCCTTGGGCGGTAGATAGGACCAGGAGCCACAGAGCAGGGGGTGGCACCCATCGGGGAGGCTCGGGCTGCTTGGGAGCCCACCGGGGATGCGGCAGCTCGGGCATGGCAGGCTGCAGGTCCAGATCCCTGCCCCGTGGGGAGGAGGCTGAGGTCTGGCGAGAATTTGAGAACGACGCGGGCTGGTCAGCAGTGCTGGGGGAACCGGTGCACCCTCTGCAGCTGCTGGCCTGGGTGCTAAGCCCCTCACTGCCCAGGGCCAGCAGCTGCTCTGAGTGCAGGGCCCACCAAGCCCGCATCCACCTGGAACTCACGCTGGCCCAGTAGCACCATGCGCAGCCCCGGTTCTCTCCAGTGCCTCTCCCTCCACACCTCCTGGCAAGCAGAGGGAGTGGGCTCCTTCCTGGGCCAGCCCAGAGAGGGGCTCCCACAGTGCAGAGGCGGGCTGAAGGGCCCCTCAAGCGCAGCCAGAGTGGGCACTAAGGCCGAGGAGGTGCAGAGAGAGAGCAAGGGCTGCCAGCATGCTGTCAGCTCTCACAATAACTATAATTCCTAGGTAAGTCCCAATTCAGTGGCAGGTTTGGAGCCAGTGGACCTGAGGGGCATGCAACCTAGTGAGACACTAGCCAGGGTGGCCAAGGAAGTGATTTTGCCATCCCTCCCCCAAACCCAGGCAGTGCAACTTACAGCTCCAAAAGAGAATTTTTCGTTCTGCTTAAGGATAAGAAAGAGAGCAGTGAAGAAGACTTTGTCTTGCAACTTGGATACAAGCTCAGCCACACTAGGATAAGGCACTGGGCAGAGTTGTGAAACTCCCATTCTAGGCCCTAGCAAACAGATGAAATTTCTAGACACATCCTGTGCTAGAAGGGAGCCCACTGCCTTGAAGGGAAGGATCTTGTCCTGGCAGGATTTATCATCTGCTGACTAAAGAGCCCTGAATAATCAGTGGCAGTAGCTGGGTATTACACACTGTAGGCCTTGGGTGAGACTCAGACATGCTGGCTTCACATGTGCCCCAGAACATTTACAGGTGTGGAGAGACTTCTTCTGTATAATGAAAGCAGAAGGAAGAGTAAAGATGACTTTGTCTTGTAGCTAAGGTACCAGCTCAGCCACAGTGGGGTAGAGGACCAAGATGGGTCTTGGGGTCCTTGATTCCAAGTCTCAGCTTTTGGATGACATTTCTGGGTGAGTCCTAGGCTAGGGAGTAGCCCACTTCCTTGAAAGATGAGTATGCCTGACAGCATTCACTGGAAGCTAACTAAAGAGCTCCTTGGGTCTTAAGTGAACAGCAGCAGTAGCATAGAAGTACTCCCTGTGGGCCTGTAGTTGGGGTAGCCACAGGGAGAGACTACTTAGACTGTGGAAAAGGGAGGGAAAAGTCGGAAGGACTTCATTTTTTGGGTTGGGTGCCAGATCAGTTGCAGTAGAATAGAGCACCAGGAATATTTCTAAGGGTTCTCACTCCAGACCCTGTGTCCCAGATGGCTTCCCTGGAGCTGCCTGGTGTCCAGGGAACTTGCTGCCCTGAGAAGAATGACGCAAGTCCAGTTGGCTTTGCCGCCTGCTGATTGTAGAGTGCTAGGGCCCTGAATGAACACAGGCAGCAGCCAGGTAGTGGATAAAGCAGACCTTTGGTGAGACTCAGTATTGTGCTGGCTTCATGTTTGACCCAGTGCAGTCTAAGTGGTGGTGGCTGCAAGAGTGCTTGTGTCATCTTTCCACCAGCTCCAGGCAGCTCAGCACAGAGAAAGAGAGAGAGAGAGAGAGACTGAGAATTTTTGTTTGGCAGAAAACAAGGAATAAAATAAGAGTCTCTGCCTGGTAATGCAGATAATTCTTTCGAATCTTATTCAAGACCATCAAGGCTATTCCTCTATGAGTCTGCAAGAGCCACAATGCTACTGGGCTTTGGTGTTCCTAATGCAGATACAGCTACATTGGCCAAAAACATAGATTATGACACCCAAGTTCCTTTGAATACCTGGACAGCCTTCCCAAAAAAGATGAGTACAAACTAACCCAAACTGTGACTACTACAATAAATAACTCATCAATGCCCAAACACTGACAAACACCTACAAGCATCAAGGCCATCTGAGAAAACATAGCCTCACCTAAGAACTGAATAAGGCACCAGGGACCAATCCCAGAGAGACAAAGATATGTGACTTCTCAATCAGATATTTCAGAATAGCTATTTTGAGGAAATTCAAAGAAATTCAAGATAACACAGAGAAGGTATTCAGAATCCTACCAGATAAATTTAACAAGAAGATTAGAATAATTTTTAAAAGTCAAGTCGAAATTCTGGAGTTGAAGAATGCAATTGACACACTGAAGAATGTATCAGAGTTTCTTAGGAGCAGAATGGTACAAGCAAAAGAAAGAATTAGTGAGCTTGAATATAGGCTATTTGAAAATACTTGTGAAAGAAGACAAAAAAATTAAGAATAATAGAATGTGCCTACAAGATCAAGAAAATAGCCTCTAAAGGGCAAATCTAAGAGT
Source organism: Pongo abelii (assembly GCF_028885655.2). Lineage (NCBI taxonomy): Eukaryota > Metazoa > Chordata > Mammalia > Primates > Hominidae > Pongo > Pongo abelii. Next base: position 123,436,186 of record NC_071991.2, read on the forward strand.
AATTGGCCCTAAAGAGGAGGTAGAGAGACAGAATTAGAAATTTTTCCGAGGACTAATAACAGAACTTCCCAAACCTAGATAAACATAACAATATTTATGTACAAGACTATATATCATCAAGTAGATTTAACCAAAATAAAACTACACAAGACATTTTGTAATCAAACTTCTAAAGGTCAAGGATAAACAATGAATTTTAAAAACAGCAAGAGAAAAGAAACAATTAATATACAATGAGCTCCAATACATCTGGCAGTGGACTTTTCAGTGGAAACCTTACTGACTAGGACAGAGTGGCATGACATATTTAAAGTGTAACAGGTGAGCGGGCACACTGGCTCATGCTAACACTTTGGGAGGTTGAGGCAAGTGTATTGCATGAGTTCAGGAGTTTGAGACTAGCCTGGGCAACAAAGCAAAACCCTGTCTATACAAAAAATGCAAAATATTAAGCCAGGCATGGTGGCTAGCACCAGTAGTCCCAGCTACTTGGGAGACTGAGGAAGGAGGATCACCTAGGCCCTGGAGTTGAGGCTGCAGTAAGCCTTGATCACACCACTGCATGTCAACCTGGGTGACAGAGTGAGACCCTGTCAAAAAAAAAAAAAAAAAAAAAAAAAGAAAAAGAATGAAAGAAAGGAAAGAAATTACTGGAGAAAAAAACCTTTTAGCCTGGAATAGTATACATAGCAAAATTATCCTTCCAACATGAAGGAGAAATAAAGACTTTCCCAGAGAGAAACATGTTGATGAATTTTATTAACACCAGATCTGTTCTGCAAGAAAGGTTAAAGGGAGTTCTTCAGTGTGAAAGTAAAGGACATTAATAAGCAGTAACGAATCATCTGAAGGTATAAAACTCACTTGTAATCGTACACAGAAAAACAGAATTGTATTACGTTGCAAGTGTGGTGTGTAAACTACTCATATCTTAAGTAGAAAGAGTAAAAGATGAACAAATCAAAATAATAATGACAACCACTTTTCAAGACACAGACTGTATAAGGTATAAATAGAACAAGCAAAAAGTTAAATAGTGGGGCGAAAAACTTAGGGTGTAGAGTTTTAATTAGTTTTCTCTTTGTTTGTTTATGCAATCAGTGTTAAGTGTCATCAGTTTTAAATAATGTTATATTATTTTCAAGTCTCATGGTAACCTTAAATCAAAAAACATACAAAAGATGCACAAAAAATAAAAATCAAGCAATCGAACATACCAGTGGAGAAAATTACCTTCCCTAAAAGGAAGACAGAAAGGAAGAAAAGAAGGAAGATAAGACTACAAACAACCGGAAAACAAATAGTAAAATGGCAGGAGTAAGTCCTTAGTTATCAGTAATAACACTGAAAGTAAATGGACTAAACTCTCCAATCAAAAGACACAGACTGGCAGAATGTTTAAAAACAAAACCCAATGATCTGTTATCTATAAGAAACACACTTCAACTATAAATAACACATGAACTAAAAATAAAGGGATTAGAAAAGATACTCCATGCAAATGGACACCAAAAAAGAGGAGGAGTTGCTATACTTATATCAGAAAAAATAGATTTTAAGGCCAAAACTATAAAAAAAGACAAAGAAGGCCATTGTATAAGGGGATTGATTAAGCAGCATGATATAAAAATTATAAATATATTTAAATATATAAATTATATATTAAAAATTTTATATCTAGATATGATTATATATTATGTGTATATATAATATGTATATTATGTGGATATATAATGCTATATCTAGATATAACACATTGTAGATATATGCATATCTAGATATAACATTATATATTAATATATAATTTTTTATAGATACATAATTACAACATACACACACACACACACACACACACACACGCACCTAAAACTGGAGCACACAGATATAGAAAGCAAATATTGTTAGAGATAAAGAGAGAGACACATCTCAATAAAACAATAGCTGGATACTTCAACACCCCACTTTTGGCACCAGACAGACCTTCCAGACAGAAAATCAACAAAAAAATCATTGGACTTAGTCTGTGCTATAGATCAAATGAACTTAATAGGAATGTACAGAACATTTCAACCAATGACTGCAGAATACACATTCTTTTCCTCAGTGCATGAATCACTATCAAAGATAGACCACATATTAGGCCACAAAATGGGTCTTAAAAATTCACAAATATTAAAATAATATCAAGCATTTTCTTTGACCACACTGGAATAACTAAAAATCAATAACAAGATAAATTTTGGAAACTTTAAAAACACATGGAAATTAAACAATAAGCTCCTGAATGACCAGGGTGTCAGTGAAGAAATTGAGAAAGAAAAATGAAAATATTTCTTAAAACAAATGAAAATGAAAACATGACATACCAAAACCTATGGAATACAACAAAACCAGTACTAGGACAAAATAGAGTGAGAGAAACTCAAAATTAATAGAAAAAAATAAGCAATGAGGCAGAAATACATGGAATTCAAATTTAAAATACAATAAAAAGGATCAATGAAATGAAAGCTTGATTTTTTGAAAAGATAAACAAAATTAACAAACCTTAAGCCAGACTAAGAATAAAAAAAGAAAAGACCTAAATAATAAAATCAAAGGTGAAAAAGTAGACATTATAACTGATACTAGAGAAATTTGAAGGATCATTAGAGACTTCTATGGGCAACTATATGCCAAGAAATTGGAAAACCTAAAAGAAATGGAGAAATTTCTAGACACATAAAAGCTACCAAGAATAAACCATGAATAAATTTAAAGCCTGAACAGACCAATAACAAGTTAACAAGATTGAATCTGTAATAAAATGTTTCCTAGCAAAAAAAAAAAAACAAAAAACAAAAAACAAAAAACAAAAACAAACCCTGGGACTTCATGATTCACTGCTGAAATTTACCACACATTTAAGGAAACAGTAATACCAATCCTACTCAAACTACTGTGAAAAACAGAGGAGAAGGGAATACTTGCCAACTCATTCTATGAGGCCAGCATTACCTTGATACTAAAACCAGCTAAGGACCCATCTAAAAAAAAAAAAACTACAGCAAATATCCCTGTTGAACTTCAATGCAAGAAAATACTATCAAACTGAATTCATCAACACATTAAAAATATTATTCATCACGACCAAGTGGGATTTACCCAGTGATGCAAGGATATAAACTGGGTATTGGAGAAAAATACCTCAACATAATAAAAACCATATATGACAAAACCACATCTAGTATTATACTGAATGAGAAGAACTTGAAAGCCTTTTCTCTAAGATCTGGAACATGATAAGGATATTCACTTTCACCACTGTTATTCAACATATTAGTGGCAGTCCAGTCTAGAGCAATCAGACAATATGACAAAATAAACAGCATTCGAATGGGAAATGAAGAAATACAATCATTCTTATCTGTAGATAACATAAACATATTTGGAAAAACCTAAAGACTTCACAGAAAAACTATTAAAACAAACAAATTCTGTAAAGTTACAGGATATGAAATCAACCTACAAAAATCAGCAGCATGTCTATATGCCCACAGTGAACAATCTGAAAATAAATCAAGAAAGTAATTTCATGTACAACACCACAAATAAACTAAAATGTCTACAAATTAACTTAACCAAGTAATTGAAAGATATCTACAATGAAAATTATAGATCATTGATAAAAGAAATTGGAAAGGACACAAAAAAGGAAAGATATTCTATGTTCATAAGTTAAAAGAATCAATATTATTAAAATGTCCATACTACTCAAAGCAGTCTACAGTTTCAATTAAATCTCTGTCAAAATACCAATGGCATTCTTCACAGAAATATAAAACAGAATCCTAAAACCTATAAGTAATCACAAAGGACCCAGAGTAGCCAAAGCTGTCCTGAGCAAAAAGAACAAGGCTGGAGGAAAACATTCCCTGACTTCAATTTATACTACAGAGGTATAGTAACCAAAACAGCATGGTACTGGAAAAAAAATAGACCAATGAAACAGAATAGAGAACTCATACATCTACAGTAAACTCATTTTTGACAAGGGTGCCAAGAAAGTATATTGTGGAAAGGACAGTCTTTTTAATAAATAGTTCTGGAAAAACTCAGTATCCATTTTCAGAAGAATGAAAGTTGACCATCTCTTGCCTTTACAAAAATCAAATCAAAATGGATTAAAGACTTGAATCTAAGACCACAAATTACAAAACCACTACAAGAAAACATTAGGGACAATGTCTCCAGGACATTGGAGTGAGTAAAGATTTTTTGGGCAATACCACACAAGCACAGGCAATAAAACAAAAATGAACAAATGAAATCACATCAAGTTTTAAAACTTCTGCACAGCAAAAAAAGAAACAAATGAACAAACAAAACACAATCAACAAAGTGAAGAGACAACCCACATAATAGGAAAAAGTATTCATAAACTATCAAGCTGCCAAGGAATTAATAACCAGAATAAATAAGGAACTCAAACAACTCTATAGGACAAAATCTAATAATCCAATTAAAATGGGCAAAATATCTCAATAAACATTTCTCAAAAGAAGACATACAAATAGCAAACAGGCATATGAAAAGCTGTTCAGTACCACTGATTGTCAGAGAAATGAAAATCAAAACTGTATTTATGCTTCATCTCACTACAGTGAAAATGGCTTATATCCAAAAGACAGGCAATAGCAACGGTTGGTGAAGTTACGGAGAAAAGGGCACCCTTGTACATTGCTGCTTGGGATGTAAATGAGTACAATAACTATAAAAAACAGTTTGGAGGTTCTTCAAAAATCTACAAATAGTTTCACCATATAATCCAGCAATTCAATGGCTAACTATATACCCCAAATTGAGGAAATCAGTATATAGAGATATCTGTGTTCTCATGTTTATTACAGATCTATTTACAATAGCTAAGATTTGGAAGCAACCTAAGTGTCCCTCAACAGATTAATAGGTAAAGAAAATGTGGTACATATACACAATGAAGTACTATTTAGCCAGAAAAAAATAATGAGACCCAGTCATTTGCAACAGCATGAATGGAACTAGAGGTTATTATGTTAAGCAAAATAAGCCAGGCAACAAAAGAGAAACTTACTATGTTCTCACTTATTTGTGGGAGGTGAAAATTAAAACCGCCGAATTCATGGAGACAGAGAGTATAGAATGATTACCAGAGGATGTAAAGGGTAGTAGGGGTGGTGGGGGAAAGTGTAAATGGTTAATGGATACAAAATATAGTAAGAAATAATGAATAAGAACTAACGTTTGATAGCATGACAGGGCGACTATCAACAATAATAATAATAATTGTACATTTTAAAATAGCTAAAATCGGACAGGTACAGTGGCTCGCGCCTGTAATCCCAGCACTTTGGGAGGCTGAGGCAGGCAGATCACGTGGTCAGGAGTTCAATATGGTGACCAGTATGGTGAAATGCCGGGTCTCTGCTAAAAATACCAATATGGTGAAACGTCGTCTCTACTAAAAATACAAAAGTTAGTAGGTCGTGGTGGCAAGCGCCTGTAATCCCAGTTACTCAGAAGGCTGAAGCAGGAGAGTCACTTGAAGCCGAGAGGCAGAGGTTGCAGTGAGCTGAGTTCATGCCACTGCACCCCAGCCTGGGCAACAGAGTGAGACTCCATCTCGAATACATAAATAAATAAATAAATAAATAAATAAATAAATAAATAGCTACAATTGTGTAATTGGATTATTTGTAAAACAAAGGATAAATGTTTGATGTCATGAATATCCCATTCACCCTGATGTGATTATTACTCATTTTATGCCTGTATCAAAATATATGATGTGTCCCATAAATACATACAATACTATGTAGCCACAAAAATTAACAATTAAGAGAAAGAAGTCATCACATGTGGATTTTCTTATCATAACATACCATTTGTCAATATATACTATTTAACTTAAAATCAATAAAATATTAGAGAAAGATAGAAATCAGAATTTTTTAAAAATTAAAGTCATTGGTACAAAATATAACTTGAATACACAAATAACTAGAGGGAAAAACAGCAATTAACCAAAAAATGTTCTAAAGATTGTGTATCTTTAGATATGCCTACAGGCATATAAGGATGCCTGTAGGTTCACATACCTACACACATTCACACAAACATTTACATATGGAAGATAAATTAAACATTCAAGTTATGTCTGTAAGTATAGAAACTGAAAGTGATCTAATTCTTTTATTTAAATATTTTCATTATAAACTGATATGTTTTCTATATTTTACAAAATGATTGTTTATTGCTTTTAAATTCAGCAAGAGAAGATAGGTGTTATGAAAGAAAACAGTTTTTCAATAATTTAGTTCTGAAAGGCTTTGCAATTGGATGTAATCCTATTACTCTTTCTCTAATAATATTCATCAATTAGATGCTGAGTGATGCTTGGCAAATACTACTACCTAAATCTCAATCTGTAACCAGGAATTTATGTAGCACCCTAGAGGTCTCAAGGGTAAAGAAAATATTTTCACCTCCTTCATTTTGAGTTTCAAAGTCACTAAAGCAACTTGGTTATTGGATGATATGGCTTGGCTGTGTCCCCAACCAAATTTCATCTTGAATTGTAGCTCCCATAATTCCCATGTGTTGTGGGAGGGACCAAGTGGGAGGTAATTTAATCAAGGTGGTAGTTATCCTCATGCTGTTCTCATGATAGTGAGTGAGTTCTCATGAGATCTAATGGTTTTATAAGGGGCTTTCCCCTACTCGTTCAACATTTCTCCTTCCCATTGCCATGTGAAGAAGGACATGTTTTCTTCCCCCTCCCACCATAATTGTAAGTTTCCTGAGGTCTCCTCAGCCCTGCAGAACTATGAGTCAATTAAAACTCTTTCCTTTATAAATTACCCAGTCTTGGGCAGCTTTTTTATAATGTAATGAGAACAAACAAATACAGTAAATTGGTACCACAGACAGTGGCATGCTGCTGTAATGATACCTGAAAATGTGGAAATGACTTTGGAACTGAGTAACAGGTAGAGATTGGAACAGTTTAGAGGTCTCAGAAGAAGACAGGAAAATGTGGGAAAGTTTGGAACTTCCTAGAGACCTGTTGAATGTCTTTGACAAAAATGCTGATAGTGGTATGGACAATGAAGTACAGGCTGAAGTGGTCTCAGATGGAGATGAGGAATTTGTTGGGAATTGGAGCAAAGGTGACTTTCTATGCTTTAGCAAAGAGATCAGTGGCATTTTGCCCCTGCCTTAGAGATCTGTGGAACACTGAACTTGAGAGAGATGATTTAGGGTATCTGGCAGAAAATGATTTTTCCTCATTCAAGAGGAAGCAGAGTACAAAAGTTTGAAAAATCTGCAGGCTTACAATGTGATAGAAAAGAAAAATCCATTTTCTGGGGAGAAATTCAAGCCAACTGCAGAAATTTGCATAAGTAACAAGGAGCCAATGTGAATCGCCAAGACAATGGGAAAATGTCTCCAGGGTATGTCAGAGACCTTCATGGCAGTCCCTCCTATCACAGGCCTTGAGGCCTAGGAGGTAAAAATAGTGTTCTGGGCTAGGTCCAGGTCCCCCTTGCTGTGTGCAGTCTGGTGACTGCATCCCAGCTGCTCCAGCAATGGCTAAAAAGGGCCAAGGTACAGCTCAGGCCATTGCTTCAGAAGGTGCAAGCCCCAAGCCCTGGCAGCTTCCATGTGGTGTTTGGCCTATGGGTGTACAGAAGACAAGAATTGAGGTTTGGGAACCTCTGCCTAGATTTCAGAGGATGTATGGACATGTCTGAATGTCCAGGCAAGAGTTTGATGCAGGGGCAGAGCCCTCATGAAGAACTTCTAGGGAAATGCAGAAGGGACATTTGGGGTTGGATCCATTCAGTGGCTCCATACAGTGACTCCAATCCCATATAGTGGGGACTGTGTATGGGTGCTCAAACACCACATTTCCCTTCCACATTGCCCCTAGTGGAGCTGGAAATGCCTAGATATCCAGACAGAAGGGGGCAATTAATCTCATGCTGCTCTCATTATAGTGAGTGAGTTCTCAAGAGATTTGATGGTTTTATAAGGGGCTATTCCTCCTTTGCTCAGCACTTCTCTTTCCTTGTGCCATGTGAAGAAGCTCATGGTTTCTTCCCTTTTCCATCATAATTGTAAGTTTCCTAAGGCCTTCCCAACCCTGCAGACCTGTGATTCTATTAAACCTCTTTCCTTTATAAATTACCCAGTCTTGGGCAGTTCTTTATAGCAGCATGAAAATGAACTAATACATTGGGTTAACCCAAGCCTGAAACAGATAACATCCTAGATAATGGTCAACAGTTATCTACAGTAAAATTCATCATGAAATAAGAGGAACTGATTTAAAAGTCTGGTTTTCACACCAAGAACCAAGAATTTGGCAGGAATGGTTTATGGTCTGTGAGGCCATTGTCAAAAACTTGCTATCATGGTGAAAGCTTTACATTCTAAGGAGGGGATTATGCAAGTTAATCGAGAACTATAAATATAGGAACCTAGGCAGGTTTGAGCATTGACCGTACTTGAACCACTGTAATGAAACAAAATAAATATCCTTTCTTACAACTCAACAATCACCATGGCTGGAGTGAGTATTGCATTGCAAATATTGGCAGAGGCTGGATCACATGGGTCAGGTTGAATTATATCTATATTATAACTCAGGTAGTGTATGTAATAGCAATAACCAAAACACTTATATATAAAATATGCATCAGACCATATGTTCTTTAAGTACAAAGTTTATTTAATTTTTTCAACATTCCTAAAAGCTGGTACTATTATGTCAGTTTGACCACTGAGAGATCTGAGTTACAACATGACTAAAGAAGTTGACTAAATAGTAGAGCAAAAATATAAATTAAAACAGTTTCTTTCAAGAGTCCGTGTGCTCCATCTTTACAGTATATAAATTGCAATGTAGATAAGCCTCTTGGGATTGCATAATTCATGTGTAAATCATAAAACTGGTAAAGTTTCTAAATTATTCTTAGCATCTTATGTATTAAAAGTAAGCTAATATTAATATGGTAATGTATCTGGTAATAGAGCTATAGGGCAATAGAAATACAGACTCATGAGTTATAGTGACAAAATGCATGGATCTCTTAAAAAATGCAAAATAGTCTCTAACATGGATCCTTTTTTCTTTTATTTTGATTAAATTTACTACTGATGTAAGCCTCCCTGAAGACCTACAAGAATCACCAATTTAGAGAGTGACTGCCTGGAAGAAGCTATTATCTTACAATTCCAGCAATAACTAATTATACTGGCTTTTATTATATCTAATGTTTATAGTCGAAATGTTTCTTATGAGTTAGACCCTTTTATGTTGGTGTATTTGACTCAATTATTCTATCTATACGTTATACTGAAAGGAGAGATTTAGCAGACCCTCAGGAGTGAAATAGTATAGCTCCAAAATATACAGAAGGAACAAAGAGGGATTTCCTCCTGTACATATAGAAAAGCCACATACAGGCCAGAGAAATAATCAAACAAGATATCTAATTTTGTTACTTATAACAATTTTATAATATTCAACAACAGTTATACATTTTCTTTTGGGAAAATAATCTTCAAAATCAATTGGTTATGCTGTTCTGAAAACCAATTAGAATTACAAGTTTCAGACAAGCTGTTAGAAGAAAAGTGCTACTTCAATCTATAAATTGTCAGGTACAGACTATATGATTAATATATGTATATACAGGGTCTATCAATTATTGTGCATTCCAGTTCCTCAGTGAAATGTATAAAGCCTAGAATACTTTGTAAGAAGGTTTGCTTTTCTTTCATCACATTCTTTTCCCACATCTTCAGATAAAATTATGTGAAAGCAGAATAAAGAAAATGAAAATTAATGCAGAAATGCCTTGGAAAATAAGTGATAGGAGAGATCTCACAGGATACACTCAAATATAATTGGACTTCTACATTACCTAAAAATCATGAAAACATACATGAGCTTCCATTTTGTGGCAGGACTTTAGATATTATCTAAAATGTTATCATTGAGAAAATTGACAGATTTTGATTAGAATAAATAAGCAAATTCTATCGATATTACCTTTTCCTTCCAGTTGTTTCTTCAACTCATTGCATGTCATGGTAATTACAGAGTTGTTCCTCATTTTTGGCATTTTTTGAAAAATCAAATCAAAGCTAAACAAAAACATATTATGGACCTGGGAAAATCTCCCAGTGGGATGTTTCATTGAGGATAAATGTTTATTGTGTGGACATTCATTATATTTTATCCATTTATCACTCTTTGAGGTTTTACAATTAAGAATGTCTATAAGATGAAACTCCTTTAAAGAATTTAAAAAAAAAAAAAAAAAAGCTAGGCATTGGAGCTCACTTTTGGAATCCCAGAGCTTTGGAAGGCCAAGGTGGGAAGATCTGTTGAAGCCAGGAGTGTCAGACAAGCGTAAGCAACATAGTGAGAATCCAATTCTACAAAATAATAATAATAATGATAATAAAATGTGCAAAAGTAAAAAACAAATATGCAAAAGTTCCAAATGACAACAACAAAAATCAGTGTTAGCCAGTATTAACTTTAGAAAACCGCATCAATGATTGCTTTTACTCTCAGCAAAGAACTCTTCTTAAATAAAATGTGCCTTATGATTTTTATGCTGATCTCTAGTCTAAGTTTGTACATAATTAAATCGCAAAGTCATAAGTGCTATGAAAAATTAAACTCTATTTACTCCCATTTGCTTGCATACGTCGTGTGCTTAGCCTGGTGTTTCTGATTCTATCATGTACTTTATATAATCATATCTGTTTATAATTCCTAGCATAAAGGGTATTCTCTAAATTCCAAATTTCCAACAATAATAAAACAAAAGCACCAACATGAAACAGAGAAATATTTTACTGATGAATTTTTGTGTGAAAGGGAGAGGGAGTAGATGAAGATACTCAACTTACTCTTGACAGTTAAAAAAGTTATTTGTAAGTGTTTATTAGTCCATTCTCACACTGCTGTGAAGAAATACCTGAGACTGGATAATTTATAAAGGAAAGAAATTTAATTGACTCACAGTTCTGCAAGTCTGGGGAGGCCTCAGAAAGCTTACAAAGATGGCAGAAGGGGAAGCAAATATGTTCTTCTACACATAGCAGCAGGAAAGAAAAGTATCAAGCAAAGTGAGAGAAGCCTTTTACAGAACTATGAGATCTTGTGAGAACTCACTATCACAAGAACAGCGTGAGAGTAACCACCCCCATGATTAAATTACCTCCCACAAGGTTCCTCCCATGACAGATGGGGATTATGGGAACTACAATTCAAGATGACATTTGGTTGGAAACACAGTCAAACCATATGAAAATTTATGTTATTTTTATGAATTTGGTGTTAATCCTGCTTTCTCAAATACATTACGGATATAGGCTGTGTTTTAACCTGTATTTCATTATTTTATACCTTTGCTACATATAAAGGCAAAAATGCCAACATACTATTGTTTGAAAGAACACAATTTTTAAATTACCTGCTGAAATAAAATAGGGTGTGGTGTTGAAGTAGCTATTTGAGAGAATAAGACATTCAAATTCAATCATTTTAGTGATATACTAGTTATATAAAATTCAGGTATTTTAAATACTGATATAATGCAAAGTAAGAGGACTGTAAATATAAGCTGAAGAGGCCATATAATCTACTGGTTTAACAGCATGGGCTTTGAGTAAAACAAATGTATGTTGTTATTGTTGTTGTTGTTGTTTTCCACTACCACTGATTTTAGGGAAGTTATTCAACATCTTTGAAATCACAATTTTCTCAGGTATAAAATGAAGGAAAAAAAACCTAAATCATTAAGTGGTTGTGAGCATTAAATAATATCTAGCAAATAAAGCATATAATAAATATTCTCTCTCATTCTAAGTTTTTAATAAGTGGTCATTACATATATAACCTTGGACAAAATACTATACTCTTGAACCTAAAGTACCCAATGTGTAAAATGTAGGATATTCAACTTCTGTGAAAAATTTTGTTGTTATTTTAATATAAACTGCATTGAATCTGTAGATTGCTTTGGGAAGAATGGAAATTTTAACAATATTGATTCTTCCAATTCATGAACATGGATTCATTTTTTGTTCATCCTCTTCTATTCTTTTTATCAGTGTTTTATATGATTTATTGTAAAGATTGTTCTTTTTTGGTTAAGTTTATTCTCAGATATTTTATTTTATTTGTAGCTATTTTAAATGAGATTAGTTTTTTGGTTTCTCTTTCAGATTGTTCACTGTTGGCATATAAAAATGCAACTTACTTTTGTAAGTTGATTTTGTATTCTACAATTTTACTGAGTTTATCAACTCTAATAATTTTATAAGATAATATCATTTGTACACAAGAATAATTTCACTTCTTCCTTCCAAATTTGAATGCTCTTTATGTCCTTCTCTTGTCTAATGGCTCTGGCTAGGAGGAGTTCTAGCACAAGACTGAATAATTCCCAGATTTGTATGGAACCACAAAAGGCCCCAAATAGCCAAAGCAGTCCTGACCAACAGCAGAAATGAAAACAAAACTAAACTCAAACATCTAGGGGAATCACATTACTTGACAATATTATATTACAAAGCTATAGTAACCAAAAGAGCATGGTTCTGGCATAAAAACAGACACCTAGACCAATGAAACACAATAGGGAAATCAAAAATAAATCCACACTCATTTGCATCAACTCTTTTCTGACAAAGGTGCCAAGAACAAACATTGAATAAAGAACAGCCTCTTCAATAAAAAGTGCTGGAAAAACTGGATATCCATATGCAGAAGTATCCATTAAAATGGATTAAAGACTTAAATCAAAGACTCAAAACTATGAAACTACTAGAAGAAAACATTGGGGAAACACTCTAGAACAATGCTGTGGGCAGACATTTCTTGAATAAAACCTCAAAAACAAAGAAAACAAAAGAAAAATGGACAAATTGGATCACATCCAGCTAAGAAGCTTCTGCATTTCAAACAATCAACAAAGTGAAGAGGCACCCCATAGAATGGGAGAAAATATTTTCAAACCACCCATCTGACAAGGAATTAATAATCAAAATATATAAAGAACACAAAAAAACTCAATAGACAAAAAAACAAATAACCTGATTTTAAAATGACCAAAAGGCCTACATAGAAATTTATCCAAAGAAGACATACAAATGGTTAATGGGTATACGACAAATGCTCAAGATCAGTAATTATCAGAGAAATGCAAATTTGAAGTATAATGAGATATCATCTCACTCACATTAAAATATCTTTTGTCGAAAGACAGGAAATAATGGATGCTAGTGAGGATGTGGAGAAAGGGAAATCCTTGGGCACTATTAGCGGGAATGTAAATTAGTACAGCTACTATGGAGAATAGTGTAGAGGTTTTTCAAAAAACTAAAAATAGGACTACTTTATGACCCAACAATCCCACTGCTGGGCACACACACACACACACAGACACACACACAGACACACACAGGAAATAAGTATATCAAAGACATATGTGTGTAGTCCCATGTTTATTGAAGCACTATTCACAGTAGCCAAGATATGGAATCAAAAGTAATGTCTATTAACGGATGAATAAATGAAGAAAATATAGTTGATATACAACATGGACTATTGTGCAGCTGTAAAAGAATCAAATCCTGTCATTTGCAGCAATATGGATACAACTGGAGAACATTGTGGTAAGTGAAATAAGCCAGGCATACCAAGACAAATATTCAATGTTCTCACTCATATGTGGGAGCTAAAAAAAAACTGAACTCATGGAGATAGAGAGTAGAATGATGGTTACCAGAGGCTGGAAAGGGTAGCAGGGATGGCAGGGATATAGAGGAATGGTTGACAAGTACAAAATACAGTTAGATAAAAGGAATAAAATCTAGTGTTTGGTAACAAAATAGAGTTGCTATAGTTAATAATATACAGTAAAGTCAAAATAACTAAAAGCAAAATTGGAATGTTCCCAACACAAAGAAATAATAAATGCTTCAGATAATGGATATCCCAATTACCTTGAGTTGACCACATTGTATGCTTGTATCAAAATATTATGTGCACCCCATAAATATGTACAACTATTATATCCCCATAATTACTAAAAATAAAAAAATAAAATGGGAGACATTCACATCTGACACCCCATGTCCTTTTTATGCTGTTTATATATATTTTTTAATTTATAAAATAATTTCAGCCATATTGGAAGCACTCAAAGAATAATGTGATTTTTATTTTTAATTTAAATACTATTGTTTAATTTATTATTTTTAAAAAAGATAAAGTATCTGTCTTTTTAAAATTGACATTTCACTTATGATGTTCTCAAAGTTCATCTGTTTTGTATCATAAGATTTCATTTTCTTTTAAGGCTGAATAATATTGCAACATATATATACACTCCATTTTGTTTGTTCATCCATTCATGAATGGACATTTGGGCTGCTTACACCTCTTGGTTATGGTTATGGTGAATAATGTTGCTGTGATCATGGTTGTGCAAATATCTCTTAAAGATCATGTTATACTTAACAGTGGTTAAGATGGTAAATTTTATGTTATGTGCTTTCTTACCACAATTTAAATTAAAAGATATGTAGTCACATAAACATTTATTCTCTATTTAATTAAAAGAATTATATAAAAATTAAATAGTTCTTGATAGATAGGCTTTTGAATATTGGGAACAAAGCATAAACAAGAAAATGGAAAAATCAAGCAAAGTGAGAGAAGCCTTTTACAAAACTATAGGATCTTGTGAGAACTCACTATCACAAGAACAGCGTGACAGTAACCACCCCCATGATTAAATTACTTCCCACGGGGTCCCTCCCATGACAGATGGGAATGGGATTATGGGAACTACAATTCAAGGTGAGATTTGTTGGGAAACACGGTCAAACCATATCAAAATTTATGTTATTTTTACGAATTTGGTGTTAATCCTGCTTTTATAAGTAAAAATGATTTTACTCATAAATTTCATCAATAGAGATATAATGTATCTCTATTTATTCTATCAAGAAAATATTTTGACAATTCAAATCAGTGAACACAAAACTGTCAAAATGACCAATTAGATTTTTCCTCATGCTGTGAAAAACTGCATTAAATCTGTGATATGTCAAACAATGTTGTAGCTACCTGTTGTTATCCCTATGATGTATTTGACATAAAGACTTGGGAGAAATGTTGCTACTTTCCTATTTTTGTTTAGATGTTTTCTAGGAAAATCACTTTTGAATAATGAAAGCATCTCACATTAAATAAGCCCTGTTCTCCAAAATGTCACTTAGGAAAAGCACAATACCTACATATTAATGTAAGGTTTTTTCTTTTTACAATTTCTTTACTGATTATATTTTCTTGACACCATGATATAGTTGAACCTATATGTCAGAATTAAGTTCAATTATTAACATGAATAATACATCAAAACTAGTAGAAGATTAGAACTTTTTTAAAAGAATATCTATATATCTAAGAAATTATTTCTTCATGTGGAATAAATGTGGTTAAAAAGTGCACTGGACAGAAACCCATGCACTTGAGGTTAATTAAGCCTCAAATTAAATCAGCATCACTGAGACACCATAAAAAGACCCAAACCAGCATAAAAAGACTAAGAAATGTATTTAGACTCAAATCAAAGGCATAAGTTCAACCTAACCCCTGAAATTATACATTCATGGGACATAAACAAATTAGAAAGTAGATGCTTTAAATTATGTGTGAACAAAATGCACAAGTCTCTCCCTAATCCCTAAATTATGCATGTGCAGGAGAGACACAAAATGACAACGAAGGATTTGAGAACTAAAATGATACTTGAATCACCACCTACAGAAGGCAAAACATTTGGTGTGAAACTACCTAGACTAAATGCTTATGAAAATTGGAAGTATCACCAATACATCTAAAACATTATAACAGGACCAAGTCTATACAACATGGCATTCAGAAGAGCCAGAATAAAATGTGCAATATGACACATAAAAAGAACCAGGAAAATGTGAACAACTATCTTAGGAAAAAGCAATGAATAGATGCCAACATCAATATCACTCAATATTTGTAGTTATCAGAAACACTTTAAAGCAGCTATCACTACTATTTTCCAGAAGTAAAGAAAAATTTACTTAAAATGAACGAAAAGCTAAAATAAAGCTAGATAAAAAAATTGAAGTTTTGGAATTGAAAAATCCAAAATCTGAAATTTAAAATACTACTCATAGCAGAATGAAGATAATAGAGAAAAATAGTCAGTGACCTGGAACATAATTAGATATATAGAAATTATTTTGTCTGAACAAAAGAGAGAAAAAAATAGAAAAAAACAAATAAAAAGCTTTATGGACAGGTGGGGTAATATTTTAAAATCCATTATGCATATACTTGAGAGAGAGAAAAAGAGAGGCAGTCAGAAAACATATTTGAGGAAAAAATAATGCAAAATATCAGAAATTTGGTACTATATAAATAACACATTGAAATAATGAGCAAATTCCAAGCAGTAAAAATTCAAAGAAAATTATGCCTGAAAACATTGCAGTCAAGATACTTAAAACCAAAGATAAAAGAAAATCTTGCTAGTAGCGAGAGAAATGTCCACATTACAACAAGTACAATGGTTTGATTGCCTGGAGCTTTCTCATTGGAAAGCATGTAGGCCTGAAACAGTGAAAGATATTTTAAGCTGCTGAAATTAAAAAACAAAAAAAACTGTCAACACAGAATTCTGCAAACATGAAAATATCCTATAAGAAGGAGAGAAAAATAAATATCTTTTCCGACAGAGAGAAACTAAGATATGTGTATAATAAAGATATATAAACAATATATAAATATACAAAATGGGCCTGGCACAGAGGCTCACAGCTGTAATCCCAGCACTTTGGGAGGCTGAGGAGTGCAGATCACTTGAAGTCAAGAGTTTGAAACCAGCCTGGCCAACATGGTGAAACCCCATCTCTACTTAAAATACAGAAAAAAAAAAAAAATTTAGCCAGGGCATAGCAGCTCATGACTATAATGCCAGCTACTCAGGAGGCTGAGGTAGGAGAATCGTGTGAACCTGGGAGACGGAGGTTGCAGTGAGCCCAGATTGCGCCACTGCACAGGTGACAGAGTGAGACTCCATCTCAAAATATAATAATAAATATAAATATAAATAAATAAATAAATATACAAAATGTCCACCTGGCCCAAATGTAATCTAAAATATAACAAACAGTGGAGATGATAGAAAGTATTTGGTGCAAGGTTCTACATTTAAACAAATTTTGTATAATATTAACTCTATGTTTATGGATATCTATGTATATATCTTTTAATCTTTAGCAAACCTTTTTTAAAAAGATGTGTAGCTTAAAATTAAGTACAAGAAAAATGTAATACTTAATTCAAAAAATTTGAAACAAAAAAAAAGGAAGATAGGAGAAACAAAAGATACGGGGGCAAACAGGAAAAAAATGTTGACCTAAATCCAACTATATACAAATAAACATAGTAAACGTTAATGTTCTAAACACTTTAATTTCAGGGTGGAAACTGATAGAGATAACAGAAAAGAGAGAGAGCTAGGCTCAGCCTTTAAGAGATTTACATTAAAACAAAGATAAGTTGAAAGTAAAATAGTGGAAAGTGTTTACTAAGCAAACATTGAATAAAAAAACTGGAGTTATATTAAGAATAGTTAAAACTGATTTATAGAAAAAGATTATAACTAAAGACAAAGGATATTATATAATATTGAAGGGAATAATTTGTTAGTTAAATAAAACAATTATAAATGCTATGTGTCTAATATCCTGGGTGCACAATACATTAAGAAAAAACTGACAATTGAATGAAGAGGTAGACAATTTCAAAACCATAGTAAGATATTTTTACACTCCCCCCACAAGCAATTGAGAAAAAAAAATAGACACAAATAATCAATTAAGACCTAAAATATTTGAACAAAGTATAAACCGTTGTGCTATACCTGTCACTTATAAACAAAACACTGCATCTCACACTTACAAAGTATATATTATTTTCTAGTGCATATATCACATTCAACAAAATGAATAATATACTAGGCCATAAAACAAATGTGTTATCTAACCATATGTAATTAGAGGCAAATAACAGGAAATATCAATGTACTAACAAATCATAGGAAAGAGAAAAACATTTTCAAATTAATAAAAATAAAAATACATCTTATCAAGATGCTAAAGCTAGAACAGTGCTCACAGACAAGTTTTTATCTTTAAATACTTACATTCATAATGAAGCAGCAGCAGAAGAAAGAGGAGGAAGAAAAGGAAGATAAGGAGAATGAGTATTTAAGGAAAAGAATAGCAAAGTATAATAAATCCAAAGTAAATAGAATGAATACTAAAGATAAGACCAGATAATAATACAAAACAACAAAAAATAGACAATAGAGGAACCTATAGGCCAAAGCTGCCTTTTGTCTATGTATGTGAAAGATCAGTCCCTAGGTTAATCAAGCAAAAAAGAGAATGAAGAGAAATTGTCAATGTCAGAAAAAAATTGGGTTATGACCACGTATTATAAAAATATTAAATACAATTTTAAGAAAACTTAATTTTTATGGTAAAAACTAAAGCCTTTGAAATGAATCAATTTCTTCTGAAATACAAATTATCAAAATTTATACAAGAGGTAAAAAACACCTATATAACTCCATATCTATTGAAGAAATTGAATTTAATTTTTTATTTTTATTTTTATTTTTATTTATTTTTTTGAGATGGAGTCTTGCTCTGTCACCCAGGCTGGAGTGCAGTGGCACAATCTCAGCTCACTGCAACCTCCACCTCCCGGGTTCAAGCAATTCTCCTGCCTCAGCCTCCCAAGTAGCTGGGACTACAGACACGTGCCACTACGCACGGCTAATTTTTTGTATTTTTAGTAGAGATGGGGTTTCACCGTGTTAGCTAGGATGGTCTCAATCTCCTGACCTCTTGATCCGCCTGCCTTGGCCTCCCAAAGTGCTGGGATTACAGACGTGAGCCACCGTGCCTGGCTGAATTTCTTATTACAAAACAGAAATCAAATCTACAAACAAAAATGGTTTTACTTGTAAAATTTATCAAAGGTTGAATGATTAAATAATACCACCTTATATAATTATTTCACAAAATACAATGAATAAAACTGTATGCTTGTGTTATGAATTCAGAATAAACTTTACACCAAACAAAGCCTGGTGATGTTATGGAAAAGAGAAAAACACAAATAGATCATTATCAGTCATGAATGTAGATGAAAAAATGCTAAATAGAATGTTAGTACATAAACAGAACAATATATAAAAATGATAAAACCTGAGGATCAAATAGTTTTTTATCTTAGGAGTGCAAAAGTGGCTAAAATGTTGAAAATAAATTATTGCAATTTACTATATTAACAAAGATAAAAAATATGTAATCACTTCAGTAGGTGCAGAGAAAGCATTTAATGAAATTTTTAATAAAAAGTTGCAGCAAAATATAAATGATTGGAAACATTCTGAAAATAATGAAGGGCATCTGTGAAAAACCTACAGCTAAAATCATACTTAAATATCAAATAATAAATGTTCCCCTTGAGACCAGAAACCAGTAAAGGATGATTGCTTTTACCACTTCTGTTCAACACGGAAAGTCCTGGCCATTACAATAATGCAAGTAAAAAAAGAGAAAAGTCACAAATATCAGAAAAAGAGAAGAAATGCTGCTTCCATTTGTGAGTGATACGATTGCTTGCATAGAAAAACCATAAAATAACTTACACAATGCATAAATGAATTTAGCATGTTACATGGTTAGTGCAGAAAAAAATAAACTGAGTTTTTACAAATTAGCTTCAAGCATTTGGAAAATGAAATTCAAAAATATAATTCCACTTATAGTACCCCCAAAACATAAAAATATTTCATAAAAAAAGAAGAAATCTAAACACTCTACCTTGATAATTAAGAATGTTGCTTCAAAAAGTTAAAGATAATAGATGAAGAATGAATGCTAAATCTGTGAATTACAGGACTCTATATTGATAAGAGCAATTTTCCCAAAATTGATATATAGTTGTAATGTATTTGATTGTGGAACAATCAAAATTTCAGGAGGATTTTTCTGTTGTTATTGAAAAGCCCTATTACATTTAACTGAAACAGTTTTTTAAATGAAAAAGAAGATTGCAGGACTTAATCTCTCTTATTTAAAGACTTACTATAAAGCTGCAAAAATCAAGACCATTTGGTATTGAAGAAAATATGTACATATAGATCAATGGAACCAAAAAGAGTACAGAAATAGACCCACATATATAAATATATACCCAATTCATTATTGACAAAGGTAACAAAGCCATTCCACTAAAAAGTGTTGTATTAACTGAGTATAAAAAATAAAAACTTAAAAAAGTGACAAAACAGCCTACATTTTTTAAAAAACATCAAGATGAATTACTGAACCCAAAACTTTGAAATTCTAGAAAAATGTCATAAACTATTTGTCATTTGGGGTATGCAAAAGTTTCTTAGAACATACAAATCTAGAACCATAAATGTACTCATTACACCATGGAATAAAATGTAAAATATAATTTTAAATATTATAAACTTGTCAATAAAAAACAGCATAAAAATTGACATTGTGAGATGATAGGATACCAAGAGCTTCAATTTTATATAATAATGTAATGTTTAATCTTATATTATTTTTACAGTGTTATTGAAGTCTATTTAAAGGAAAATATGCCACATGATTAGAGTGTACAATTTGATCAGTTTTGACAAATATGTTTGCAGATCCTCACCATTTATTTTAACACAGCCTCACCATACATTTCTTGGATGGATTTTGGTGCCAAAAAGTTGATTGTTGTTTTTTACTGGTATTATTACTTAAGAGTTAATATATGCAATATTTACCAAATATTTACTGAAGTACCCTATGTTTGAGATAAGGTACCATTGAACATTTACTTGAATGAAAATGAGTATAAAACATTTTTATTACTCAGAATTCTTAAAAGTTATACCACTATCTTCATGAACTAAGAATTACATTTAAGAAATCTGAAACAAAACAAATTGTATAATATAATCTGTTCTTTTAGTCCCAGGCTATTTTTATATTTATTATTAAAATTTATTACATTTCCAAGGAGAGTTATTTGGATTCTAGAAAATATACATATAATTTGTATCTGCCAAGTATCTTTCGCATTGTCTCTCTATATTTGATAATACCTTACGAAGGAAGAATCTTAAAGATAGACATACCGATTGTGTGTGTGTTTGTGTGTATGTGTGTGTGTGTGTGATAAATGAGATAGATAATAGATGACAAGGTGAAGATTTGTAAATTTATTTCTGAGAATTAAATTTGTCAATTATGTGAGGAAAGAAACAATAGATTTGGCATTCATTTTGCTAGTGTGCAAGATGTCTTGTTGGTGGCAATGACACAGGACACATTTCCAATAACACAAGACAATGTTTTCTCTATTCAGGCACGTCAGATATATTACTACTACATAAATTCTGTGGTGTCCTTGTATGATTTATACCTAAAAGTCTGTAACTCAAAGGCCATTAAATTTCCTTTGTAGTTTGTAAAGGGGAAAAAAAACATATAGAGGGGAAAATAAAATAGGAGGTTGTCTTAGTCAGTTCAAGCTTCCTTAACAAAATACCCTAGAGTGAGTGGCTTAAACAATAGAAATGTATTTTCTCAAAGTTCTGGAAGCTGTAAGTCCAAGATCAGGGTGCCAGCATGGTTGGGTTCTGGTATTGGGTGTCTTCCTGGCTTGTAGATGGCTGACTTCTTGCTGTGAGCGCATATGGCACAAGGAGAGAGACATGAAACTCTCTAGTGTCTCTTCTTATGAAAGTGATAATCCCATCATGAATACTCTGCCCTAATGACCTCATCTAAACCTAATTATCTTTCAAAGGCTCTACCTTTAAATACTATCAATGTGAGGGTTAGGGTTTCAAAATAAAAATTTTGAGGGAACACAGTTCAGTTCATAACAGATGTATTTTCTCTTTTGTTACTAGTTTTCATAGGGACCTCTGGGAAGGTTTTTCTTTGACTTTGATACACTCCATCTTTTGTAGTTTATCTTATCAATCTTTAATAAAACGATATTGAAGCACAACAGGCATGCAGTAAAATCCAACAATTAGCAGTGTGCAATTTTATAAGTTTTGGTAAATATATACTATCATATGAAAATCATCTACTAATTGATTTCATTCTGGTTCTACTCCTCCAATGGAACAATGACTGATATTACTGGTAATTGATGACTGGGTGCTGGACATTCCAAATTTTACATTGGGGTGAAAATTTTCTTGTATTCTTTTGAATAGTGCGGGATTTTGCCTGACATACAATTAAATTATTTGGATTAGTTGAACCTTTTCAAGACTTGCTTTAAGATTTCCTAGAATGCCTACAGAGTAGCTGTTGTTGTGGAGAAAATTTAGTTCTGCTATTGTTTTAATAACCTTCTGTGGCCCACGCTCTTCTGTGAATTAGGAGATCTTTCTATTCTGACTAATTGGAAGATAACTTCTTTGCAACCCTATGTGCACTCTAAGGATTGATAGGCCTGCTACTTCTGAGTAATTCTCTCCCTGTCCTTGTATAATTTCCTTTCATTGGTGCCCAGATCAATACTCAGCTAAAACTTGATTGACCCTCTTTGAATGTCTGTGATGCTATCTCTCTTTGTGGCTCCTTTTTTTATTATCTGCCCCCCTTCTCAAGCCGCATTAGCCTACTTTAATTCTGATATCTGTCTCTGCAACCGAGTGAGATCTCTGGATTTCATTTGCATTTCTTATCCCTACACAAGGCTCATCTTATGTGTTTCTCTTTTTACAGAAATCAGAGCCCTTTGCTACCTGTTGGCCAACATGTGAAAATCATTATTTCACATATTCTGTCCAGTTTCTTAGAGTTTTAAAGCAGTTGGAACAATTATGTTCTTCCTGTTACTCCATCATAGTTGGAAGCAAATGTCTTACCTATGAATCCGTTATGCACATCCGCTTTTATCATCTCCTCTTGTGTCCCATCATTTATTATTGTAAGTAATTAGTTCTTTGTGGGGATTACCGTGCTGCCTGTCTTATCCATAGTTGCACCAGATAGGAAGTAAAGTGGAAGTTGTCTTTCTGTGTTAGTGGATCTTACTTGCAGTGTAGTTATTGGGTATTTTGTTTTTCAATGGCAGCATTCCAGAGTTTAACTACATGACTGTTGTGAGCATGAGGGGCAGACAACCACTTCCTTAATGTGGCCCTATTGGTTGCATTGACTCCGCTGTCTGTACTCATAGACATGGAAGATACCTGATCTCTCTATCATAGCTCACATGGTATGATTCCCGGGCCAATATTTCTTTTGCCGACTCCCAGAATGACAACTAAGACAGTGTGTTGCTATTTAATAGAATCAATTTTTTAGTGGCTATCTGATTTCATGCATTTTTTCACATCTGCCTGATTGTGGCAGGAATAGCAATTCCCTTGACAAACAAGTTCTATGTTCTATGAAGCTTAATTAGAAGTCAATCCTGTAGATCTAAACTAGCATCTCTCAGATTCTGGAACTTTCACTGATTTTGAAAAGACCTGATCACCTATATTCTCTGCAACCAAGATGAAGGTCCAAAGAAATCAAGGCTGCTGGAATTCAAGACAGAGTACAAGGGTGTAAATAACAGAGAGAAAGAATGCTGAAGATGTGCAGAGGGTATCATCAAGTATTAAGCAGAGAACTGTCTGGTGCATATGTCAGGATATTACTAAGGGCAAGAGAAAGAATCATCTGAGAGAACCAGAGAAAACAGTGCTTAGCTCTCACTCAGGACTGGCAATCTAGGTCATCCTCAGCCATTTTTTCTTCCTTTTCAATCATAGTTCCTTATATTTTCCATATTACATTGAATACAACATCTAATATTATATTGAATAGAAATAATAAAAATCAACGTCTTGTGTTTTGTGACTATTACGGAGAAAACATACAGTTTCTAACAATTAAGTATGATGTCAACCTTGGGATTTCATAGACACACAAACATTACTAGGAAGTTTATTTTTGTTCCTAATATTGAAAATTCTTATCATGAAGGGGTGTAGTATTTTATCAAAGGTTTTTGTTTGTGTCTATTGATATGATTATATAAAATTTCCCGTTTATTCCCGTAATATGATGTATTCATATAAAAATAAGTGGGTTACAGATATTAACCCATTGTTGCATTCCTGGAGTAAATCTCACTTGTTTATTATGCATATTTTTTATGCATCTAGATTTTATTTGTCAATATTTCGTTAATGATTTTTGTGTATATGTTCCTGAGGAATATTGGTCTGTTGTTTTGTTTTGTTTTGTTTTATGTAGAATGTCTTTGTCTGGCTCTGGTATCAGGAAAATACTAGCCTCCTACAATTAGTAGAAAACTGTTTCCTCTTCCTCGAGTATCTGAATGGTTCTTTAAAATTTGATAAAATTCACCACTAAAGCCATCTGGGCCAAGGTTTTTTTGCAAGAATATTTTAAATTACTAATTCAATATCTTCACTTGCTATAGATCCATTTAGGTATTCCATATCGTATTAAGTCAGTTTTGGCAATTCATGTCCTTCTTGGAATTTTTCTATGTCTTCTAATATTTAAGTTGTTGGCATACAGTTGATCGTAGTATTTTTGTATAATTATTTTAATTTATGTAGGTTTAGTAGTAAAGTTCCTTTTTTATTTCTGATTTTGGTAAATTGCACCTTCTCTTTGGTTTTCTTGTTTGGTCTGCCTAAAGATTTGTCAGTTTTCTTGGTCATTTCAAATATCAACTTTTGTCTTTATTTTTTCTATATTTTTCTGTTTTCTATTTCCTTGAGTTCTTGCTTTATTCTGACCACCGTTGGCTTAGTTTGCTCTTCTTTTTTTGGTTATTAATATAGAAACTTTGGTTGTAGATTGGAAACTTTTATTTTTATGCAAGTGTTTAAAGCTATAAATCTCTCTTTTAGCTATGCTTTAGTTGTATATATAACTTTTAGTAGATGTTATTTTCCATCCATTTAAATTTAAAAATATTTTCTGATTTATCTTGTGACTTCTATGACTCCTGAGTTATATAAAAGTTTTTTTGTTTAATTCCTTTTTATTTTATGATTTCCCAGATACTTTTCTGTGGTTTGTTTCTAATTTAATTTAATTGTGGTCATAGAAAATATTTTTATAATTTTAATTCTCTCAAATTTAATCTGTCTTCTTCCATAGTTTAGGATATGGTCTATTTCACGTATTTCCTTGAAAAAAAAATGTCCTTAAAGAATATGTATTTTGCAGTTATTGCATGGATTAATCTGCATATGTCAGGTCAAGTTGGTTGACAGTTTTGTCAAGTCTTCTATATCCTTAGTGATTTCTTGTTTAGTTATTCCATAAATTATTGAGAATGAAGTATTTATTTATTTTTTTTTCTCAGAGAACTGTGGTGGTTTATTTTGACCTGTTAGGTGCCTCATTGAAGAACTCACTCAAAAAGCTTACCTTTTCTTTGCCTAACCCAGAACTCATCCAGGGCTGAGAACACTATACAGGAGGTATTTTCAAAAATATTTAAAGGCAAATGTTGTAGCTGCTGTTACATGGACAAGCTATAACAATTGAAACAAACAATAGATCAACTAAAAGCTTTTGAAGAAAAGCTGAATAATGAAGAGCTTGGGGGGAATAAGGGCTTTGAAAAGCTCATGAATATTGGTGGGAATCTAGAAGGCATATGCATATCCTAGACTAGATGCATGATTATAAAATACCTAAAAACATCGTAAGCCCTAACTTCTGATCAAACCTCAGGCTCATCACAGGTAGGAATTGAAAACTAAGACGAAACTGTAATCTGCCTGACTGAATGTGGCAGGTATGAGCCCCAACCAGCCCATCTGCAAAATGGAAGTTGTTTCTTTTTTTCTCTCTTTTTTCCTACTTTCCTTCTTCATTTGTTTTTTTATTCCTTCCTGAGAATAAATCATTTCAATATAAAATTAATATTGATGAATTATCTGTTTCAGTTCTGGTAGGTTTTGTTTCATGTATTTCAAGGCACTTTTCATAGGTGAGTATATATTAATAATTGTTAAATATTCACGATTTACCAACTCCTTTCTCATTATAGATGTCTTTCTTGGACTTTAGTGTTATATCGTGCTCAAAGTATATATTGTAAAACATAATATAGTATCTGTAACTCTCTTATGGTTACTATTTGCAAGGTCTATATTTTCCATTCTTTTACATATAACCTATTTATGTCTTTGAATCAAAAGTATGTCTTTTTTAGACAGTACATAGTTGATTCTTGAATTTTTTTAATCCAATTTGACAATCTCTGCCATTTGATTGGGGTGTTTAGAAAAAGTACATTTAATATAACATTGATATGGCTGAATTTGCATTTTTTATTTTGCTATTATTTTCCATATATCCATTGTCTTTTTTCATTGTTCTTTTGTTCCTCCGTGACTGCCTCATTTGATTCTAAACACTTGATTTTAGTTATTACTCTGTTTATATTTTGTCTATAATTTTAATGTTTTACTTTAGTAGTTTCTTTAAGGATTACTGTGTGTGTATACATAACATACATAATATAAATTATATGTGATATAGGTGTGTATATATATATATACACACATGTGTACAAAAGCACTATTGAGTTATAGTTCATGTACATACGCTAGAGTGGACTCTTTTTAAAGTGTACAATTTAACAAGTTTTGACATATGTATGTAACCATAAAAGATAATATTCACCACCCCTAAATGGTTTTTAATTTCTCTTTGTAATACCTCTGTCTTGGCTTTCCCAACCCACTTCCCCAGGCAACCACTAATATGCTTTCTGTCTCAGTGGATTTGTTTGTGTTTTCTAGTGTTTTATATTCATGTTCTTATACTGTATGTACCTTTCTTATGCCTGGTTTCTTTTACATAGCAAAATTATTTTAAGAATTATTCATGTTGCTTTTATATCAATAGTTCATTTCTGTGTGTTTCTCAATAGTATTTATAAGAAAGATATAAAACAATTTATTCACCTATTGATGAGCATTTAGGTTGTTCAACTTATGGCTATTACAAATAAAAGTTCTATGAACTTTTGTGCACAATTGTTTAACATATGTTTTCTTCTTTATCTGATTAATTCTATCCCAGGGGCAGAATTGCTGGATCACATGGTAGAGGTATGTGTAATCTTTAAGAAACTTCTAAACTGTTTTCCAATGAGGTTGTAATTTTACCGTCCACCAGCAGTTTATGAGAGTTCCAATGTCTTTAAACGCTCTGCAACACTCGGTATAATCAGTCTTAAATTCTAGTAGGTTTTTAGTGGTATCTCATTGCGGTTAATATGCATTTCCCTGATAATTAATACTGTCGAGCATCTTTTCATGTCTTAATTTTCCATGAATACTTCTTCTTAATGAAGTGTCTCTTCAAATATTTTGCCCATTTTTAACTGAGTATTTTTTATTTCTTATTGTTTTTTAAGAGTTCTTTATCCTTGGTACAAATACTTTATCAGATATATGCTTCAAAAAATTTACTTTCAACTCTGTCCCTTACCTTTGGTGTGGTAGTACTGTACATTTTAATATTTGTAACATTTGATTTCATTTTTTTTGTTTTTCTCTGTTCTTTGTTCGGGTGGATCCTTCTTACTCCACGTTGAATGAAAGCAGAAGTTTGATTATACAGTTCTTTCCTCAGTATCCACAAGGGATTTTTTCCAGGAGTCTGAATATCTGTGGGCTCCCTATCCCACGAATACTCTATTTTCAATCTGCAGTGGGTTGAATGCATGTATATGGAATCCACAGATAGAGCAGGCTGATTATATATATATTAAAATATCGTAGTGGTTGTGACTACTCTGTAAAGGCGTTTTGGAATCCTGCACAAAATTTAATTTACATGTGGAGACTGATGTTATGACACACACAATCCAAGAGGTTATGTAAAGGTTTATTGCATACGTAATTGAGGCTTTCTGCGAAAAACTATTCAGTCCTCCCAATGTAATCAAAAATGTCTTGTGAGAGCAAAGAAAGGATACTGGCTTGGGCTTTTATTGTGGGTATGAGGTGGAAGGATTCCTGGATGTAGGGAGGGATTTATGGGGCTTAAATCTCCTGCTGCCTGGCAACAAAGGAGGCAGCACCTAGGCTTTCTTACGAGCTTACCCAGAGGTGAGACAGAAGAGGAAGAAGGAAAGATGAGGCTCAAAGGCTGCCAGCAATAAAATATCAAAAAATAAGTACTACCAAACAATCCACTGCAGAGTAATGCTAAATTAACTCTGATTATTAGAAAATATATAAAGTTGAGTTATTGCATGCATAGGCTAATAATTTTCATCAAATTTTGGAACATTTTAGTCATTTAAATATTTTGCCCCATCTATTTTTCTCTCTTCTCCTTTTTGGTTTCCCATTGCACATATGTTGGTGCACCTGAAGTCTTTTTACAGGTCTTTGAGTCTCAGTTCATATTTCTCCATTCTTTTTTTTCTCAAGAGCTGGGAAAGTACCTCAGGCAGTAAGCTGGGACAAATGTAAGACCTTCATGTTTTGTTCTCTTTTCCTTCAGAATTTACATGTTACCCAGTCACAGAAAATTACCGTTGCATCATTTCATGTGTAGTTTCTAATGCTTGGGTTCATTTAAAATTATGTGAATATTCTGTATTTACATCCCTGTTTCCCTTTTTCAAAAACAAAATAGCTATATGATTTGACTACAATTTTTTAAAATCTTAAATTTCAGCTGTTTTTAGCAAAAAGAAAATAGTTGCATTCTCTGCATTTAAAACAGCATATCACACAACATAAAATAAATAAAGATTTTATGCACTTTAAGTAAATTTTTTGACTATTTTCTTTATGGAAAATTAAGGGTATACCTATTATATAAATGCAAAATAGGCACCTGTAAAATAGGTCAATTAATATTTCATTTTTAGCTTTTCAAGTGAAAAACACACATAAAGAATAACTGATGCAAATAATAAGGTTTTCTTGAGTTTTTTTACTAATGACTTGTGATCCTGTGGCTTCATTGACTTTCCTACAATCTAATGTTACCACATAACCTGCTTACCATCATAATGTTGGTAATAATTACATCCCTTTGGATTTCCTTACAATGCTTTTATATGGCTAGTCTTTTATTATTATTTCTTGCTGAACCTTTTCTTTTCCTTAGCATTTAAAATTCCTCTGTCTTTATTTAATGTTACTGAAGCTTACAAGCAAAAATATCACTTGCTTTGAAAATAGCCTTTTGAGTCTAGTAGAAGTTCTAAATCTCTCCCTCATTTTTGGAAGAAAACTCAAACAAAACTCAAAACTCAGTATTATTAGCATAAATTGTCTAATAAAACACTTGTTCACAGGGAATAGAGTACTTTAAAGGACTACTCAGAGCTTTGCAAAACTAAGTTCTGGGTAGGTATCGCTTTACATCATGCCTAAAATACCACTGAATAGAGCACAATAGATTGGTTAAGATATTTGCACAGTAATAAAAAAAATAGTGTAGGTTTTACCATTATCCAGTTGCAAACTCAGCTTTGAAGATTTTTGTATTTATAGTCTTCTCAAAACAAAAAAAAATATGTCTATAAGAACACATTTCAAAAGGCTGTAAGTTCTCTTAAAGGAATCTGTTTGGAAAAAAAAAAAAACACTTATGGTGGAACTATATTAAAGCCGCATAGATTTTCCCTAAAAACCATTTGGTGACATTGCTGAAAAATCAAGACACATATAATGACTACACTGTTCTTAAAACGTTGCATTCAAATAATAAAAATATTTAAGATTTCTGCATTGTATAACAGTTTTATGGAGATACAATTAACATATCATAAAATTCACCTTTTAAAAGTGTAGAATACCACAGTTTTTCACATAATCAGAGTTGAGTATTCATAATCACTATCTAAGTTTTGAACATTTTATGAATCCCCCCAAAAATCCCATACCCATTAGCAGTCAAACTCTACTTCCCCCTTCCCATAGCCACTGAAAATCACTAATCTCCTTTCTGTCTCTATGGGTTTTTTATTCTACACATTTTATATAAATTGAATTATACAATATGTAGTTGATTATGTCTGGCTTCTTACTTCCAGTCTGTCTCCATGTTCCAACAAAAACTCTACCTCCAAAGTACTTAACTGATATATCCATGATTCTCCAATGCTACTCCTGCATATCTAATACAAACCATCATAATTTATTCTACAATTCACTGTATTCATCTATTATATTATTTTGTTTATTATCTGTTTGTTTACTATCAGTCTCTGACATTTCTCAAGCTCAGTGAGAGAAAGAGAGGAAGGCAAAGAGAAAAAAAGAAGTGTCTACAGGGAGAGAATGAATGCTTATTTTGTTTTTTATTGTATTTTCATCATGTTTTACATTGATCTACACATGAAAGGTATTAAAAGCATATGTTTTGCATACATATATAAAAGGGTAAATTAATGAATGAATGGTTGCATGCATGTCTGGAAGGATATATCCAGGTTTATTATCCTGTAGACTTCTGCCATAGTGATTTTTTTAAATATAAATATAACCATGTAACTCTCAAGCTTAAAATCTTTTACTCATGGCCTTAAATATGAAACCCACATGACGGGAGATCTAAGAATATCTGTTGCATAAGTTTTCACCATTGTTCCATATATTCAGTATTTAGTTCACTCTATTTGATTTTTTTGCCTTTCTCTGAAAATATTTTATGTATCTTCATGTTTTTATAAATAAAACATTCTACAGCACTTCTTTAGACATTCACTTCCTTAAGGAAGTTGAGCACACTTCTTACCTCTCTCTCTGGGCTATTGAGTTCTTCTGTGAGTTTTGGTTGGGAATCCTGCCACACCCGCCATCCCTTTAGAAGGTAAACTCTTCCAGGTAAGAATGGAATCTTTGTATGGCCAGGGTCTCATACACTTATCTACTCTTAGTAGACAGACAAATATATACTATGATTTAAAAAAATAAATTAGCTAAAACACATAACACAAAAAAATACACTGGTCCATTTAGGCACTAGTACAAGACTTAATTTGCACTAGACATTATTAGATTGGAAGTTTCCTGTGTCTTCTTTCTTCAGGTATCCAGAGAATTAAGCTGTAAATTTAAAACAAGATAGTTGATTGTTGAGAACCGAGGAAATTGAGTATTAATGTGTTTATAAATAAAAAGTACAGTTGACTCTTGAACAACGTGGATGTAAATTCTATGGATCACTTACACACAAATTTTCTTCCACCCATGCCACCCTTGAGACAAGAAAACCAACCCCTCCTCTTCCTCCTCCTTCTCAGCCCACTCAAAGCAAAGATGATAAGGATAAGGATGAAGATTTCTATAATGATCTACTTCCACTTAATAAATAGTAAATATATTTTCTGTATAATTTTCTTGCCTGTAGTTTATTTTCTTGTAAGACTATATTACATATACAGGTAATATACAAAATATATATTAATCAATGATTTATGTCATTGGTAAGCCTTCCAGAAAACTGCAGGCTATTCATAGTTAATTCTGGGGATGGTCAAAAGTTATATACAAACTTTTTAAGTCATGGGGAGCTAAGACCCCTAAATCTCATGCTGTTCAACAATCAACTGTATAGATATTTTCAATCAAGTTTGGGGAAAATATGGATAGTTTTTTCCAAACAAAAGTACTTATTTTTTAATTCATATTACATGAATTTGCTTTCCTTACTCAGAAACTACTACTGACAATTTTAGCTAGAAATCCAAATTGGAAACTAATAATAAGGTTGTTGAAGGACATGGAAGAATTTGGCAACTCTGATATTTTTATTTTTGTTAGTATGAAATTAGACAAGATAATTAACTTATTGAAGCCTCAATTTTCTTGATTGTAAAGTAAGGATAATGTCTAAATTACAAGGTCAGTTAAGAATAAGGACTAGTGAAAATGATGATGTCATTTTCTGAGAATTAACTCTGTGCCAACTTCTATGATAACCACTTGATATAATCCATTTAATCACCTAAATGAATTATTCTCTTCCCTGTGAGAGTATGAGAAGACAGCTGCCTAACATTATACAGCAACTAAATGATGGATAGGGTGAGAGCGCAGGTCAGCAGAATCTCAAAGTTTATAGACTTAACTGCAAAATGACAAAACTTCCTATGATAAAATTTTCTATGCTATTATATCTAATTTCTAAGCAATTGTGCATAGTGGGGAAAATGTGCTGATTTTTAAAGAAATTCCTCCACCGATAGTATAATAAATATGACTCATTAATAATATTACTACTTCTACCTTTTCTCCATAATTATGATTATTACACTAACACTGTCACTATAACAATGCTAATTTGCCATAGGGAACCAACATTATTGTACATTAAGTTCAGATACTACAATACTATACCACTATTTCAATAAGTTGAGGAATTCTGGATAGAGTGCTAGCAAATAACATTCCTTCAACTGCATCCCACAGAACGAAGGGATACATTTTTTGTTTGTTTTAAAACCTGTTCATTTTCTGAAATGTATTTGTATTATCTACAAATGTTTCTCTGCTTTTGTTACTTATTAAAGAACTTTTTTTTTTTTTTTTTTTTTTTTTTTGAGATGGAGTCGCTCTATCACCCAGGCTGGAGTACAGTGGCGCTATCTGGGCTCACTGCAAGCTCCACCTCCTGGGTTCATGCCATTCTGCCTCAGCCTCCCAAGTTGCTGGGACTACAGGCGCCCACCACCATGCCCGGCTAATTTTTTGTATTTTTGGTAGAGAAGGAGTTTCACTGTGTTAGCCGGGATGGTCTCGATCTCCTGACCTCATGATCTCCCATCTCAGCCTCCCAAAGTGCTGGGATTACAGGTGTGAGCCACCGTGCCCGGCCAGAACTTTGAAAATTGTTTTACTTCCACTCATGAGAAGGAAGTTATGTAATGTTATTCAGGGTGGACTAATACCTCTTGAATACAGGACAATCCTCCAGGTAGCCCTGATCTGACTCAGTTCTCCCCTTTCCTTGCTTGTAGATCTCAAGAATAACTGTAGAATGTGCTAAGAATTCAATATTTAGAGATAAGGAAGAACTTGAAACATACTGGAGTTATTTCTCTTTCCCCCTAGAAACAGAATGTCCTGCAAAGCTTTTTCCAAGGACTCACCATGCTCCTGAGGTATATAACCCAGGGTTCTCAGCTGTGATGCAAGTGGGCCGGTCTTGCATATGCCCCAGTCTTAGCTTTCCTGATCCTTGGAGTACTGGTTCACAATTGAGCCTAGCTTCTTTTTCCCTTTGCCTATCTGTAAGTAACAAACCTGCTTCATATAACTTGTTGCATGTGAGTATGTTCTGTCTCACTGGACTGAGAGGAGTGGGAACCAGTGCATGTTGAACCTGCTTTACACTGAGGATCACTCTGAGGTTTACTTCGATTGTATCTGTTAAACTTTCTTTTAGTTAAACATGTTTTGTGAAAAATAATCATCATCATTATTATCATCTACTTGGTAAAGGGTTCTTACTGGATGTATTCTAAAATTGTATGAACTCTAATTCAGTAGTCTACTGACACTTAATTGTGGACTGAGTAAACATCTGCGGGCAGAATGTGTCACATCATGATGTAGAACAACACTTACCTTGAATTCTCTTGATTCCAGGAGATGGTGTGAGGAGAGAGAGGAATGAATTAAATGAGGGATAAGAAAAATTGAGAAGAAGGAAAAATAGAATAAAGTTTAAATATATGTCAGAAATGCTAATTCACAATTGATCTCTCTTCAGTCTTTTTTCTTTCCAAAGCTTGATCTACAAACTATTTTATTTTGTTACTTCACCATGAAATAGTTTAATGAAAGACAATATTGAGAAAAAAATTAAAATTTCTACATTTCCAACCCTACTTAATTAAATATCAAAATTATAGTTGAATCCCATTGTCTATCTATAATCACATCATTGCTAATCATAACCTGTGTATTAGAGATAAGAAACTAGCCACCAAATCACAGCTCTGTAAAACAATAACAGTTTATTTCTTTCTCATGCTATACATCTGTGGGGTTTGGCACTGAGGAACTCAGAATAATAGAGGGCACTGTTTTGAATTCTGATGGTCTTGATAAAAGAAAAGTGAAATCTCTGGAGGCTGTTACTCCAAAAGTAACTGCTTTGCCTGGGAATAACTCATCTTAACTCAACTAATATCTTACTGACCTGAATAAATTATGTTGCCCCATTTGGATGCATGTATGTTTATAATTACATTTTCCTGAAGATTTGACCCTATTATCATTATAAGATCTCCTTCTCTTCTCTGCCTGCAGTAACAAATGGGTCATAAAGTCTATAATGTTTGTAAGGTTTAATATTAATATTTAGTCTATAATGTTTGTAAGGTTTAATATTAATATTGCTATGACAGCTCTCTTTTGGTTATTGTTTGAATTATATGTCTTCATCGTATTATAAATGCCCTCTAATGTAGCTCTACTCCCCTTTTGTGCTATTATTGTGATACAGATTATATCTTTAAACATTATAATTCTATCAACATAATTTCATAAGTATTGCTTTACATAGTTGTCTTTTATATCAGATAGTAGAAGAAAAAAATTGCAAATAAACTTCTTCATACTCTTTTTAATAGTTACCTATGTAGTTATCTTTACTAGTGCACCTTTGCTGTAAATTTGAGTTACAATCCAGTGTTCTTATTTTTATATTGCCTGAAGAAGTCTCTTTATTATTCATTGTAGAAAATTTCTGCTAGTGATAATTTCTCTTCTTTTTAATATGCAAAGAGCTCAATTTGACCTTCATATTTAAAGGATAGTTTTACTTGAAATAATATTCTTGGTTGACAATATTTTTTCCTTTAGCACTTTGCTATTCTATCCAACTACTTTTAACTTGCATGATTTCTGAAAACAGTCAGCAGTTGATCTTATGGAAAATCACTAATTTGTAGTGAGTAACTTTTATTTCTCTATTTTCAAGATGATCTATTTGTCTTTAGTTTTGACAGTGTATAATGTGACTAGATGTATACTTCTGACTTTATCTCACTTGGAGTTTAAATTTCATGGATATACAAATTAATTATATGTACCAAACTTGATAATTGGATATAATTTCTTCAAATAAACTTTCTTCTTCTTTCTTTCTTTCCTTTCTTTTGGGACTCCCATTTTATATATGTTGTTATGCTTGACGTTGTCCTTTAGGTCTCTGAGATTATTCATTTTGTATTTTTTATTGTGTTCAGCTGGATTACCTCAATTCATCTTCATGTTAGCTGATTCTTTTTTCTACCAGAACAAATGTGTTGTAGAATTCTTCTAGTGAGTTTTTAATTTCAGTTGTTATACTTTTCAAATCCAGAATTTCTATACTAACCTTTAAAATTGTGTATCTTTATTGGTATTCTCTATTTGTTAAGACATTACCCTCACATTTTAATTGTCTAGGTATGTTTTCCTTTAGTTATTTAAACATATTAATAATAATTTATTTTAAATATTTCTGAAATAAGTCTTACATCTGAGCTTCCTCATAGTTTTCTTTGAGTGTTTTTATTTTTATTCTTTTGTATATAGACCATATTTTCTCATTTCTTTATGGATCTCTCTTTTAAAAAACCTGGGCACTTAAAATAGAATGTGAGGCCACTGGGAAACAGATTTTTTAATAATTTGGGGAGTTCATGGTAATTATGGGATGTTGTCATTGTAGTTGTTGTTGATATTTGTTCATTTAGGGTTTTCCCTGGACTAGTTCTTTATAGTCTGTATACTTCGTCAAGTATAGCCACTGAAGCCTCTGCTTGATTATCTCAGTGGTCGGATAATGATCAGACAGAAATTTCCTTAAGTGACTTTAACCAATAGGTCTGCCAGTCTTTGCCTCGGGGCTCTGTATACATTAGGGAATGCTTTTAATGCTCCATTAGGAAGTTTGCAACTATAGGCTTCATTTTCTGCTTGCAAAGGCCCTCAGAATCAGCCACAGATGAGAATTTACCGCATTCTCAGGGATTACCTGAAATACATACAGCTCAGCACCCATGTATGTTCTTTATATCTCCAGGATATGTCAGAGTTTTGAAAAATTATCTATGGAAACCTCTTTCTCAGTTGTCCCTCTGAGGACTTTTGGTCAGACTATTATTAGCCCCAACTTGTATTGCCACCTCAGTCAGCAGTGATGTTAAACCATTGCTGCCGGTTGTTTTCAACAAGTGTTCTAGAGATAAAGGCATTAATGCAAAGTTATTTCTGAGTCAGATCAAGTTAAAATAAATCCAGATAATGGAGTTATTTAAGAAACTGCCATACATGTCCCATGATGACATTTCTCTCTAAATCTGTCTTGCCATTTCTGATGTGTGCTAGGTTTCTGGCTTTCACAGTTACCTTACTTACGGTGCATTTGGTTTTCTGGATTTCCATAGAACCAAAAGGAAAATATGTCAATAGGATAAGTTAAAATGACAAGTGTTCCATTTCTTACTGAGTGTATTAGTCCATTCTCACACTGCTAATAAAGACATACCTGAGATTGGGTAATTTATAAAGGAAAAAGATTTAATTGACTCACAGTTCTGCAGGGCTGGTGAGGCCTCAGGAAACTTACAATCATGGCAGAAGGCAAAGGGGATGCAAACGTCGTTCTTCACATGGCAGCAGGAAGGAGAAGAATGAGTGCCCAGCAAAGGGAGAAGCCCCCTATAAAACCATCAGATCTCATCAGAACTCACTCACTATCATGAGAACAGGATGGCGAAAACTGCCGCCATAATTCAATTATCTCTACCTGGTTCCCCCCATGACACTTGGGGATTATGGGAACTACAATTCAAGATGAGATTTGGGTGGGGACACAGCCAAACCATATCATTGAGATTCAGTAATTTTTTCTTGAATAAACTCCTCTTGAATTATTATAAACTTCTGGATAATTTCAAGAATTTTGAAAAACATGTTTATTATGATAATTGCTGCCAGTGTTGCCATTTTTAATAAGAAAAAGATTTTAAGAGCTTCTATTTCCAGCATTATGAAAGTCCATTTCCCCAGGATATAGTACTCCTTAATTGACTAGTTTTGCACATAAAATGATTTGACCCCTATATAAAATGTAAAATGTATATCAAACAATATATGCAGAATGAAAAAATTAACTGTAAAAATAGAAGAAGAGACAAATTCTGAAAACTTTATTTAAATTTATTTCTCTGGTGGCTCATTTTTATTATCAATTTCAAAATGGGTAAGTGAATGTGTGTGTGTGTGTGCGTGTGTGTGACAGAGAGAGAGAGAGAGAGAAATAGAGCGAAAAAAAGAGAGAGGACGGTTCTCACCAGGCTTTGAACTTTGTGAAAACAAAGGTTCTGAAGAAAAATAAAATTAATATCCCTCATAATTTTATTTTCCTAAACCCTTTAGGTGTTAATGGGATGTGTTTTATAAGAACTAATTTTTGTCATGTTTGTATTTACTCATGTAATGTCAGCTAGTCTAATACAAATACACAATGGCAGGTTTCTCTGTAGCCTATTAACAGCCAGTAATGCAATGGAATTTCAATTAGTCAAGTGACAGTCAGCTACAACCCCAGAAGAATGAGATCAGATAATGTGCAGGAGTATGTCTTTATGTTTGTCTGAAAAGTTTAATTATAAATTCCATTAATTTATTTGGTTATTTTATTATTAGTGCAAAAATGCTGCTTTATTGGCAAATTCTAGCATATCCTTTCCTTCCCTTGAGTATTTTAGTGACCATGCATGTAGAAGTGTGATTCAAACAGCCCAGTATTCTATTGGAAAACAGAGAGAAGGTAAGAGAGAGCACAGCAGGCAAAAACACAGCCTTATGCCAGTAATCCTGAGACTCTCTAGGGAAAGGAGTGCCCTTTCATTTCCTACATAATAACTGTGAATTTCATTTTATCACATGTGGAGTTTAACTTAGCTGTGAATTCCTGCTCTAATCCAATCTCTTACTAAATTACCAATGTAACAGGAGAGATGGAAGGGATTAGAATAAACTTAGACTGCTATAAGTTTACGACAATCCTCCATAACACAAGTTTACCAATATAACAAACCTGCACATGTACCCCTAAACTTAAAAGTAAGATTTAAAAAAAATAACATGATAAATATCAAAGAGGAATTTATTTTTCTTTTTCTCTAAGGAGAGGCATGCATTATTTGTTGACTTTGATATTTTTTTAAATAGCATGTGCTTTGCCTACATTTTAATATTATGTACTAAATGAAGATAAATGTTACATCTATGTATAATTATATTACATTCTCTCTACTAGTCTACAAGTAACATTGATAAATTGACATTTATCATTATATTATCTTATGATAGAAATACGTATGTGAAAATACAACCATGTAACTTAGACTTATAAAGACTGATTTTCAATGGTTTTGATTAGAGATTCCCAATATCCCTTTTATGCCTGAATTAAACCAGACACATTTTTAGAATAATGTTATGTATACCAGGAATGGTAGTGAGAAAAATATCAACATGCAACCC
This sequence comes from Pongo abelii, assembly GCF_028885655.2. Classification (NCBI taxonomy): domain Eukaryota; kingdom Metazoa; phylum Chordata; class Mammalia; order Primates; family Hominidae; genus Pongo; species Pongo abelii. The sequence continues at coordinate 123,474,906 of NC_071991.2, forward strand.
CCAAGGTCCTTTATTTTAAAATGTTCTGTTTTAGCCAATTACATGTAAAATGTTATTGAAACAAGTAGCACAAGATACCCACTAATATGGCTATTACAAATCTGCAAATACTGGCCCAGCATATAAGAACAAATTGCATTTATTAAATGTACTGCAAAAGTAATTCATTTCAACAAAAACCTGGAGACAGCTCAACTCACTCATCTATTAAATATTTAATAGTATAAATTTCAAGATATATCTTCATTGCTTACAAATCAATGTGTTTGTTTATTATTAGTTAAATAATTTTGTCTTTGAGTCAACAGGATGTGTTATTGCCTTCACAGTATCCTACCATAATCCCTGGATTTAAACTCTAAATAGGTCAATAATTCCTTCAGTAACTGACATTAATATTTTTATAAATATGCAGCATCCTATACCTTCTTCTCAATTTTGGCTCTCTGCACCTTCAATTGTTTGGAAGAAGTCTATTCACATTATCGAGGATAATAGTTTTTCTTGAAGGCAACTGATATAACACAAAACCACAAGTCAACCACATCTAAAATTACCTTCACAGCAACACCTAGATTACTGTTTATCTTAGTCCATTTGTGTTGCTATAAATGCATTCCTGAGGCAGAGCAATTTATAAAGAAAAGAGGGTTATTTGGTGTACAGTTCTGTAGTATGTACAAGAAGCATGGCACTGGAATTTGCATCTGGTGAGGGCCTAAAGCTATTTCCACGCATGGTGAAAGAGGAAGAGGAGCCAGCATGCATACATTAGATTAGTGTGAAAGTATTGCCAAAAAAAAAAAAAGGCAAAAACCACAATTACTTTTGCACCAACCTAATAGCTCACATGGTAAGAGGGGAAGCAGGGTGAAGGGAGGTGCTAGACTCTTTTTAACAACCAGCTGTCACAGAAGCTAATAGAGTGAGAAATCACTCATTACCACAAGTACAGATCCAAACCATCCATGAGGGATCCACCCTCATGAAAGACATACCTCCCATTAGACTTCAAATCTAATGTCGGAGATCAAATTTCAAGATGAGGTTTGGGGGACAAACATCCAAACGATAGCAGTTTGATTTAATCACTGCGTACTACAGTAGAGACATGTTGACACATTAATCTTACTACCACAGGTAAATATCTATTCTATGAAAGTAGCAAATGAAGGTGTAATTACTTTAGGAAAATATATATATGTGTATATATATATATATATACACATTAGGAAGATATATATGTGTGTGTGTATATATATATACACACACATATATATATTTTTTCTAAATATATATCATATATATTTTTTCTAAATATATATACATATATATTCCTAAATATATATACTTATATTCCTAAAGTGTATATATATGTGTGTGTGTGTATATATATATATATATTTCCAATTTCATTAAATTACATCCATCAAATCCTGAAGGTTTTCTGCAAGAACAATTAAGTGCATAGAAGCAAAAACTGTATACCAGAGGTTAATAAGTGGGTAACTGATTTTTAAGATATCAGAACATACTATATACAAAGCATAATATTCAAATGATTTAGATGAGACATGGGTTCAAAGGTCAGTTCTGTCATTTACTAGTGATATGACTGAACAATTTGTTCAGTATCTTTATCTCTGAACTCAGTATCTTTATCTGGTAAATAAAGATAATAATATGTCTGGCACATAATATGCCCATCACATATTAAGTGCCCTCTAGACAATGCATATTATATGAGGGGAGAAAACATTTTATTTTTTCAGTTGCATTTAAGATCAACAATAATAAGGTTTTGGTATTTGTAACCCACGCTCCTTTTACCACTACTCAACTATCATCCATTCAACTCTGCCTTTTCTAGGTAGGGTAGATTTTGATAATCAGAATATTTTGTTTCCGAAGCAAAAAATATATATATATATTTTCAGTACAAAGATGATTTCTATTTTTAGCCAAGATTAGTTGTTGATTTTGTACAAACCAGAGCAGCACTAAATAAATTTTAGTACATGAAAAAATGAAGGCCTATAAGGGTCCCCAGAATAAAAGTTAATGGAGCTTGAAGTCTGGAACAGAAAGGCAAGAGGCTAGGAAAAGTTGGCTGGAAGTCCAAGACAATTAGAACAAATCAATTTTTGGTAGAGGAAAAACGCTTCAAGAGAATTTTTAACCATTATTGTCCAGTGTATTCTCTCTTCTTCTAAAATCTATTATAGTAAAACACATGTCCAGTGTATTCTCTCTTCTTCTAAAATCTGTTATAGTAAAACACATGCTTCTTATTTTGTCTTCTGTAATCTATTTTATCTTGTAGGAATTAAGATACTTGTTGAATTCTACACTAGATTTGGTGTCAAATAATAGCTCCTTCTGGGGAAGAGCCACACTAGCATTCTTATGATAACCATTTGGTCTGACACTAGAAGAGCGACAGGAACCAATGTAAGAGAAAGGACTGAGTATCCAGAAATTAACCTGAAGATATATATGGAAAGTATGCATTTCAAATAAATGAAAACAAACAGGATTTATTTAGTAATGTTAAAAAATATGGTGAATTAAAGGGAAAAGAGGAAGTATTGCAAAATGGATTATAATTTTAAATACTTACTAAAATCCATAATTATATTAAGAGACAATTTAAGATCCATAAGAACAGATTTTTTTTTTTTGTCTATCATGTTTAGAGATGTTTCCCTCATTCTTAGAAAAATTTCAAGTATATGGTTGGTACTTAGCAATTTAATTTTATTAAATAAGTGAATGAACACTATGATAAACATCTTACCTATTTTTTTTTTTTTTAGTTTGTCAGATTATTTCCCTTAAAATAGATTAAATCAATACTAGCCAAATTTTCTCCTGCAGCAGTTTTCTTTTAATAGTGCCAGATATACAGTAAATGGTCTTTGGCTAAAACCATTTCAAAAGTTAGTTCACCTCTACACCATATTACCCAGAAATAATGCTTCTCTACTTTCATCATAACTATTTTGAAATAATCTAAAATAAAAAGTAATTAATTAATTAATACTTTATTATTTTATTAATTAAATATTTAATAAAACTTGGAAATTTTTGTTTACCCATAGACAATCTGGACATTTAATTGGTATCATACTCCATTACCAGACAACTAATCTAGGTTTTAGTATAAAGTTAATAAATGTACTTAAAATAAAAGGAGAGTTCAGAGTGGTTGTGATTTTTCAAGCTATATTTCATTGAGATAATATTTGACTGCCTCAAAAAAATGAGATAAAAATTGGTGAAGAAAAGAATAGAGCTTTTTATCTGTTGGCAATAAAATGAGAAATGCATAATTAAGGATAATTATAGAATTTTGTGAGTTGGATTGCTTGTCTATATAAGCACTGTGATACACATCTAGAACACACATTTATATACTTAGAACACACTTTTACATGCTTAGAACATGCTTTTTATTAAATGTATGCAATATATATCATTCATAAATGAATTAATCTTATGTTACACATATGTAAGTATATATAATTATGAATTAATTTATAAAAAATTTATACCTCTAGAATTTTGTAAAAAAAGTCACAAATAACAGAAAAGACCAAAAACAACAAATAAATATTCTCAGATATTCATCTATAACAGTGCTGTTTATGGGTAAGGAGTTTCTACCACACCAGAGCAAGAGAAATTACTGGCACATTGCAAAAACACAAGCCAAATAATATTTTCCACAGGACTGAATAAAAAGTGCATATATAACTATTTATTTTGCTATCTTAATATTTCAATATTCTACCATAAAATGTCATTTTAAATATCACAATTATACAACATACTGAATTCCAATTTACAATGTTTTTTGTTTCTAATAAAAAGATTATCATACTTCTTAAAAGCTGTCTCAGAACACACACAAACACACACAAACACAGGTATGTATTTTTTAAACCAAAATTTCTTTGCTTCTTTAGAAAGCCATAATTAATATTTCACTGTCTCTTGTTTCTGGAGACGATCCTTCTTTGGGAATTTATTTTTTTGTCTCTTAATATCAGTTGCATTTCTTTTCTATTGATAAAACTGAACATTTTCTCTCAGAGTAAGATGTTTATTAGTGATTTTATTTTCACTTTATATTTTAATATTAAATCCAATATTTAAGAAGAAATAACTAATGCAATCTCAAAATCAAATACTCTTCTCTTTCTCTCAAGATATTTTATATTAAGTAGAAGGTTTGCCAAGAACACAGAAATTGAAATGTATACTTAACTAGTTTAAATTTTTGTTTCATTATAAGAAAGTTTATAATTACAAAGAAAAAAATATACATATATAAATTATAAATATTAACAAAAATTCAAACACCCACTTACCCACAGAAAACTTGAAAAATAGAACATCTTGTATATTTTTGAAGGTTCCAGCAGCCACTCCAGGATACTATCAACCCTCCAATATATAAATAATATGTGAAATTTTGAGCCTATATTGTTCCATTATTTTATATATACACATGTTGGTTTGTGCATCCCAAATCTTCAGTCTGAAGGTATCTTGAGTCTTAAAGCTTAAATTCTTTACAGTCATACATTAAAAGCATAGAAAATAGGAAGTTAATTCAGATATAAATCATAACCCACACTTAAGAGTGAGAGAAAATAAGACAGCAGTGGAACTATTTCAGTCCTGATATGGAAGAATTGGATAGTTGTTCTACATTTTATGTGATATAAATTAATTAAAATTCCGTGACTATTATTCAACCTAACCTGAAATTTCTTATTATCACTGCTTTAGTTTCACCTTTGAGTTTAATTTGAATCATTTATTTGTTAAGTATCTTAACATTTTTTACTGTCCCTTACCTACCAGATCCTGTATTTGGCACTGCACAAAAGAGTGTCTCAGCCAAACATAGAAAGTTCAATCATGAATCGTCTAGTATCAGAGAAAGAAATTAATGAAGCAATTATGGAAATAAGTAAATGCATACAAACTATTATACTGTTATGAATCAAATCTAACTTCAGGTAGTGATATGCAATAAAGTGGATATCACTAATGATGTACAATGATAGTAGAAAACTAATTTGTCTCCTTCATTTTTAGCTTGAAGTGTAAAAATGTAAGATTAACCTTGGATTCTAATCAGAAGTTTTCTTAGTCATCAAAAATTTTGAAAAATATTCAAACTAGCTTTATATACGTATGTATTCCTTGGACTTCAAAAAGCAAATAACAAGAATATTAAGTAACTATCTAAATAATCCTACCAATTAAAAAAAGAAGAAAAATGTACGAGGAGGGAGGAACCGCTCTCAGGTCCTGGAGAGAAAATAAAAGGAAATTGTTTTTTTCTTCTTTCTTTGCAATTGTTACATCATTCAAGATTAGATTTTTACGTAGATACTCACTTTTAATAAACTTCCATCTAACCAAATTATTTCATGTCTAACTAGCATATGCAGTGTGAAAAATCAAATAGAAATCTGTAATTTGGAGATAATGATAATGAATAAATTATGTTTAGTAAAACAATATTAATTATAGACTTGCTATATATGTTAATTATTAATATAAATTGAAAGCTGAACCATAATATTTGCATAAATTGAAAACAAAGTTTATAGGCTTCCCATTGCCATGATCAACATTCTAGGGATTATCTTTTTTTCCTATTTTTTTATGCTTTTCTTTACTGTTTCTTTTGTTCAGGAAGATCTTACAAGAATTCATCATTAAAGGGATCTTTACAAATTACCATAGAAAGATTTATACTTATTATTTTTTATATTTTAATTATGAAATCAATAGAATCATGTTGTTCTTTTTTTTTTTTTTTTAGACAGAGTTTCGCTCTTGTTGCCCAGGCTGGAGTGCAATGGCACGATCTCAGCTCACTGCAACCTCTGCCTCCCTGGTTCAAGCAATTCCCCTGTCTCAGCCTCCTGAGTAGCTGGGATTACAGGCATCCACCCCCAAGCCCAGTTAATTTTTTGTATTTTTTTTAGTAGAGATGGGGTTTCACCATGTTGGCCAGGCTGGTCCTGAACTCTTGATCTCAGGTAATCCACCCGCCTGGATCTCCCAAAGTGCTGGGATTCCATGCGTGAGCCACCGTGCCCGGCAGAATCATGGAGTTCTATTGCAGGTTTTAATGGTAACTGGTCAGAGGACAACAGTGTCAGAATGTTATATTTCATCTGCTTTCAGACAGAAAATTGTGCCTCCATTAATTTTAGAATTCTCTCATTAGATTTACTGTCAAATCTTAAATTTTTCTGCTATATAGTAATATTCATTTTGCAAAGCTAAAAATGGCAACAACCAAGATTCAAGATTTTGAAAAATTTTAAGTGTGTATTTGTGAATATATTACACATTGATGAAGTGATTCATTCTAAGACAATTGAACTGTCTGTCTGATTATAAGGATGGTAATTCAAACAGGAAAGATGTCTATATATCTAATTTTTGCCATGCTGATGCCAAAGAGAGTTTCTTTAAGACATATGACAATATGAGTTCACAATATTCTAGGCATTCAGAATAAACCAGAAAGAATAAGTACAATAAGATAACATTTTCTAATGGCTTTTCCAAATTGTCTATGAATAAATAAAAGTGCATATAAAGAGTTGACCTCACCTGCTATAATGGGTAGTTTCTAGCTATGAAAATAAGTGACATGGGCTACAATCATGCATACTAAAGGAAATACAAACATATAACTTGAATTAACGTCCTTGTGAAATACTGGAACCAGACATATCAATTCGCAATATGAACCATGAAGAGTCAAGTCTGTTTTAATCAATTCGAGAACAAGATGATCCTGATAATTCCTGCATTTTTAAAATGAAGATTTAATTTGCAAACATATTTATCAACCATATACTATGTAAAAGATACCAAGGCAAGCACTGTGAAAAGAAAATTATAAAATTCGAGTAATTTTCCTCAAGTAGCCTATAACTTGGCACAGTATATATGAATAAATGAAACTTGTATCTTGCAGTTAAATAAAGAGAGGTCAAAATACGTGTATAAAAATCTCTCCCTATTCAATATTTTATTCTACGAAGTCACAATTATTATGTATTTTATTAATTGTCAACATATTTTATTATTTTATAAACATTGACTGCATGCTAATTAAAAAGTTTAAAGGTAAATATAAGAAAAAATTTAAAATGTAATCATACTATCTAATGATAAAAAGCAAAAGCTTGAAGTAAAAATATTTGTTTACTTTTATTGTTTCTTAAACAATTTTAAATTATCCAATAGAAACAATGTATACTTTTAAGAAAAAAATAGCAGAAATAATGCAATTTTTCAGATGAACTATATATAAAAAATGGAAAATAGAGTATACAGAAGTAGGAAAAAGATTAACAGCTTGAAACAAAAATAAATTGCTTACATTGATTTGCTGTATTCAGCCAAATTACTCCTAAAAACAAAAGGATGATAAAATTTAAAAAAAAAACAAAATCAGAGATGAACACAGAATATAGAGATGAAATTCATAAATACAAAATAACCAGAAAAAAGTTTTACATGTTTGTTTTTTAAAATTAAGAAAGTGAAGTCAGCCAGGTGCAGTGGCTACTTGGTTGGCTGAGGTGAAAGGATTGCTTGAGCCCAGGAGTTCGAGGATGTAGTGAGCTATGATTGAGCCACTGCACTAGTGCACTAGAGCCAGCCAGAGTGACAGCAAGACAGTGTATCAGCAACAACAACCAAAAAAAAAAAAAAAAAAAAAGGAAAGGAGGGAAAGTGACTTCAAGTTTCAGCTCTGACATGTAAAAAACTCAGAAATTATCAACTTCATCTTACAACAACAAAAAATTGAAAATCAGATGACCATTCTTGGACCCATCAGCACATCTCTAGAGCCAAAAACTGGTAGAAGCACCTGAATGGTAATTTTGATAAACCCCTGGAGACTGAGTGTGAATTAATTTAGAGTGAGAAACTCCTGGGGAAGCTGCAGTCTTAATGGAATCCTTACAATTTCATAAGGTTTTCTTCTTGGAACTCTACCAGACTCCCACTCTGAAAAGACAAGAAGAACCACCTCATGGCACACATAGGAGTAATTGGCAGATTAAAAGCATAGTCAATAGAGGACAAGGCCTGTAGGAAATAGAATTTAAATTCTGTAGCCAAGGAAGAAAGAAGGGGTGAGAGTGGTGATGGGAGTTACCTACACTGAAGAAATGCTTATGAAAGTCATGGGTCTCAGTTATAGACCAATTAAAATACTACATTTAATCATAAGACTATATAATGTTCCCCTGTTCCACACCTCACCTCCATACCATTGAATACTTAGTATAATCACACTGCATTACAGCTGATACAGTTGCAAGAAGCAGACTCAATCTCTCCGTGAAGTAGTATTTAGGAAAACTCAAACTTAAGAGGGGAGACAAAACCTAGGATACCAGGGGAGCTTGGAGCCTCTGGCACCTTTAGCTATTGCAGCCATCAAACACAAACCAAGTCCTAACCATATTAAAATAAACCCTGTACCTATGGCCTATTTACCTCAGTTCTTATTATCCAATAAAATATGTCTGGTTTTCTATAAAAAATTACAAGGCAGACAATAATATATGACAAAATACAGTCTGAAGAGACAAAGCAAGGATCAGAATCAGATTTGTGTATAACAGAGACATTGGAATCATCAGACAAAAAGCTTAAATAACTGCGATTAATATGTTAAGGGTTCCAGTGGGGAAAAACATAAACAGCATGCAGGAATTGATCATCTCTGGCTGGGCCATGGTGGCTCATGCCTGTAATCCTAGCACTTTGGGAGGCCGAAGCAGGTGGGTCACTTGAGTTCAGGAGTTCAAGACCAGCCTGACTAATATGGTGAAATCCTGTCTCTACTAAAAACACAAAAATTAGAAGGGCATGGTGGCACGTGCCTGTAATCCCAGCTATTCAGGAGACTGAGGCAGAAGAATCACTTGAATCCGGGAGGTGGAGGTGGCAGTCAGCCGAGATCACACGCCAGTGCACTCCAACCCGGGCAACAAAGCAAGACTCTGTCTCAAAAAAAAAAAAAAAAATTGATAATATCCAAAGACATGGAAATTCTAATTAAGAATCAAAATAAAATGCTAGAAGTCAAACATGCTGTAACAGAAAGGAAGAATGCCTTGGACGAGCTCATGAATAGAGACATGACAAGGCAAGAATATGTGATTTTGATAATAGATCGATAAAATCTATCGATAATAGATCAATAAATCAATAGATCTATTGATAATAGATCAATAAAATCAATTGCATTCCAGACTGTAATGCCAAGAAAAAAACTGAAAAACAGACACAAAAACCATAGTACAATATCAAAGGGGTAATGTACACATAATTGGAGTTCCTGAAAAAGAAGAAAGGAAAATAGCAGAAGAAATACTTGAAATAAAAAGAGCTGAAAATTTTCTAAAAATTAAAAAAAGACAAAAAGCACAGACTTTGAGAGCTCAGAGGACATTAAGTGGGATAAAATAACAAAAATAAATAAATAGATAATACTTGGGCATATTAATAGTCAAACTACAAAAAAAAAAAAGAGAAAGTCTTGAAAGAAGACAGAAAAAAAAAAAAAACTACCTTATCTGCTAACCTATAGAAGAACAAGACTAAGAAATACACTAGACTTCTCATTAGATAAATGCAAGCAAAAAAAAGTATGGAGTGAAAAATTTTAAATGTTAAATGAAAAAAATACCAACCTAAAAATATAAATATAGAGAAATTATACTTCAAAGAGCAAAAAGACTATCCCAGACAAACAAAACTGAAGTATATCGTGTCCAACATACATGCCCTACCAGAAATGTTAAAAGAAGTTCTCAGGCAAAGTAAAATTGGAATAAGTCAGAAACAGAAATTTATATAAAGAAAAAAAACAGTGACAGAGTGGGAAAAATAATTAAGATAAAATCACATTTTTCTTATTCTAAATCGATCTAAAAGAAAACTGTTTGAAACAAAAATGATGACAATGTATTAGGAGATTATAGCATATGGATAAGTAAAATGAATAACAGCAATTTAACAAGGGAAGGAATGAAGATTTGGAAAAACTGTTTTAATTTACCTGCAGTATGCACAAACAGGTATAGTTTTATTTAAAGGTGATCATCAGTTAGTTAAAAACACATATTGTAAACTCTAGAGTAAACATTTGAGGTAACAGCTATCCTAATTACCCTGATTTGATCATTATAAGCTATTTACTAGTATTAAAATGTCATATATACCCCAAAATATACAGTTATATATCAATAAAAATAAAGTGTAGCTGATACATTAAAGGAGAAAATAAAATAAAATTACATAAACTACTCAATGAAAATATAGCAGAGAAAAGGAGTGAAAGAAACCAAAAATAAATTTAATAAATTTAAAACAGTCACAAACATGGTAGATATTACTCCAACTGTCTCAATAATCATACAAAGTGTGAATGCTCTAAACAATTTAAAAACAGAAATTGTCAGGGTAGATTTCATAAATCGAAATGCAAGCCTCAACTATATTATATGTTGTCTACAAGAAACTCACTTTAAATATGAAGACTCAGGTTAAAAGAGAAGAAATGAAGAAAGGTACACCATTCGAACACTAACCAAAAGAAAGCTCAAGTAGCCTTGTTCATTTACATAAAATAAATCAGAACAAAGAATATTATAAGGAATAAAGAGGTGAATAGCATACTTATAAAGGGGTCAATTAGTCTCCAAAGGAAAAAAAACTATAATCTTAAATGTGTATGTATCTACCAATAGAACATTAGAATATATAAAGCAAAATCTTATAGAACAAGGAAAAAGGGACAAATACATAATTATAATTGGAATCTTCAACAGCTTCCCAGCAGTAACTGATGGATCAAAGAGACAGAAAATTCATATGAACATAGATGACCTAAAGGGCATTATGAGTCTTCTTAATCTAATTGACACATAGAATGCTCCATACATCAACAGTAGAATACACATTATTCTTAAGTTCACAAGAAATATTCTCCAAGAAAGACCTCATTTTAAGTTATAGAATAAACCTTAGTAAATTTGAAAGAATAGGAATCATGCAAAGTTGTTCTTGGGCCAAAATAGAAATAAGCTAGAAATCAACAACAAAAAGATAGCTGAAAAGTATCCCCAAATATTTGAAAATTTAACAATACATGTCTAAATAACTCATGGGTCAAGATAATTTTTTCAAGAGATAGTCATACTATTTTAACTAAATGGGAATGAATGTATAACCTATCCTTGTAAAATCCAGCCAAAGCAGTGGCTCGAGAAAAATGTGTAGCATTAAAGGCTTATGTTTAAAAAATGAAATATCAAGTCAATAACTAATCTATCTTGGAGAACTACAGAAAAAATAACAAATTAAGCCTAAAGCAAGCAGAATAACAGAAATAAAATTAAAGAAAAAATTAATAAAATTGAAAACAGGGAAACAATAGAGAAAAATAAATGAAACAAAAAGCTAATTTTTTAAAACATCAATACAATTGATGTGTCTAGTCAGAAAAATAAAAGAAAAAACAAGAATACAAAATATCAATCTTAGATGACTAACCATCCCATAAACATTGAAAAGTTACTATACTGTAAATAGCTATCTGTCAGTTTATCCCTTAAATGATACGGATCAATTTCCTGAAAGATACAAACTGTCAACATTCACACAAAGAGAAATAGCAAATCTGGTAGTTCCATATCTATTTTAAAAATAAAATCAATAATTAGAAACATTCAAAAACAAAAGCAAATTTTTTTAAAAGAAAGCACCAGACCCATATGGTTTGACTGGTAAATTCTAGCAAACACTTAAAGAAGTAATAACAATTATTCAAAATATCTTCCAGAAAATGGAAGATAGGCACACATCTTGACCCATTCTATAAATCCAGCGTGACTGTAACATTTAAATCAAAGAGAGACATTACAAGAAAACATTTCCAGACCAATCTGTTCCACGAATGCCAGTGTAAAATTATCAGCAAAATATTAACAGATCAAATACTACATTGTATATAATTATACAACTTGGTCAAATGTAATTTATTCTAAGTGTATAAGACTGGAACAACTCTCATAAACCAATAAATGTAATCTAGTATATCAAAAGGTTAAAGAAAAAAGTCATCGATGTTGAAGCAATCTTGTTATCTGAGATATTACCTGGAGCTCTTTTTCTCATGACTAAGAAGAATAAGGAGCACAAAAACCAAGGGTGAGTTTGACCAAAAGTTTAATAAGTGAACGAGGAAAGCTTTCCACAGCAGAGAGGGGACCTGAGAGGGTTGGCATTTCACAGTTGAGTACAAAGGCTTTTATGAGGAACGCAATGGGGCTGGGCATTTTATTTGCATAAGGCGCAAATTTCTGGCAGCTCCACCCCAATCCCCTAGAGTGCTGGCTGGCTACAGGTTATATTTGGAAAAGGCACCACTTAGAAAATGATATGATGGTGTAAACAACCAGTTGGAGCCTTGCCCCATAACCAACCAAGTGTTGTAGTCATGATTTATAGAGGCTTGTCTCAGAGTCCAAAGTATGCCCAAAAAAGGAAAGATTTGTGTTCACCAGAGCCCACCATGCACATGCCCACAAAAAAAGAAACCATTTCCTGGAATCCTGCTGGTTACACAAAGGACAAAAGCATTTCAGTGTTGAGCCTTGCTCCCTTATCTGTGCAGATGTGGGCATGTCCTAGGCAAGACTCCTGTCCTAGTTCCCTTGTCTGCATGTGCAGCTTGATTTTTCAGGCTGTTCCTTTGAACGAATTCTACCAAGGACCGGCCCTAACCTTACCTGCCTAACTGGTTCTTCCTTTCTCCTCTCTCAATGTGGCCTGTGCTGTCAGAACTTATCTCTAGCACCTTAGCTTTGGCCATGCTCCCACCCACAAATGCCAGGAACTATACCTCTCTTTGTGCCCCAAACAGCCTTTAACTAAGGACTGACTAGAACTGGAGTATAAGTGTGAGTTTCTCCACCCATTTGGTGAGGATGTTTCTGAGGCATGTATTGTACAACATTTTCCATGGTCTGTTAATTCCATGATCTCTCAGTGGAATTAAGCTCCATTTACTCACTGTGTTTGCTGTGTGACATCTTAAAAGCACAACATTGAACATTGTTGCCTTCCTTTTCTTCCTTGATCACTTCCCCAACTTAACTACCAGTGTTTGCTATACCTCCCAATAAATTACTAGCATTTGAATCCCTGGAGCAGGGTCTGTTTTTGCTTTGAGGGGTAGGGACTCAAACTAAAGTGTGAAATATCTGAGGGAAAGGCATTCTAGGTGATAAATAGCCAGTGAAAGGCCCTAAGGTGGAGGCATGCTGGCATGTCTGAAGAACAGCAAGGTCATGGGGGTGGAATAGAGCAAACAGAGGGAGCATACTGGGAATTGAAGTCAGAGATGGAACAGTGCATGTTTGGAGATACGACATGAGATCTTACAGTTTTGTAGATCATTGAAAGACTTATGGCATTTATTCTAGTAAAATAAGAAGCAATTCAAGTGTTTGGAGCAGAGTTATGGCATGTTGTGACCTAAGCTGTGAAAGAATCCCTCTGGCTGCTTTCTGTAAGGAAGAAGGTAGAAAGAGGAAGATCAGGTAGGAAGTAACTGCCATACTGCCAGCTAGAGATAGTGAAACCTGGACCAGGAGAGATTTTAGAGAATGGTAAGATATAGTTCTATTATGAGCATATTTTGAAGGTATTACTAACAAGGATCTCCTGATAGATTATAGAATATGAGAAAAGTTAAAAGAAAAGTGTTCAGGATTTTTAATTTGGGCAACTGAAAGAGAGAGTTGCTGTATGCTAGTGGATACCACTGAAGTGGTATTAGCTGTATCCTCCTCTGCTTGTGTCATTTCCCAACAGGTGTCTTTCTCATCTGTGTGTGGCCCTCCATTCCTATGATTTTCCCTGTTTTTATTTACTTTTTCCTATTGTTTTAATTTATCAATGGTTCTAAAGGAATTAAAGACAAACATTTACTTTCAATTTGCCACTATAAACAGAAAGCCCAACTATTTTTTGATTAAAATGTAATTGATTTTGATGGTAAATAAAAATATATATAAGCTTGTCAAGGCTTATACAATTTTTCACTTGGAGTGGATGCATTTTATGTTATGAAAATTTCAATAAAGCTGATAAAAATAATCAGGTAAAGTAGATGACAAACTTATAGGACAACTATTATGCCTTTATGATAATCAATTCGCCAACAAGAATAATTCAACAACAGAGTTGAAAACAAGTTTAATATGACAATCACCTCTTTTTCTGACTTCTCAAAAACACCAGAGTGATGAGCAACACAGAGCTCCATTCTGATTCAGAATTAATAAAAACTTTCTCTTTGAGGTCTGCACAAAAGCAGTAACTGATAGTTTAGATGATGCAAGACTACTCATCTATCACAGCACTGAACTCCCAAGGCTCTGCAAACATAACACAATCAGGAAAAAGCAAAAGAGGTGAACCACTTTGTTTTCTTGTTTTTTAAACAACAGAATCCAACATGCAATGTTCTTACTTTAGTTAAGTAAATTTGAATTGCTTGTGAAGAATATCTTATTGAACTAAATTTAAGTCTTCTTTTCCAAAATATATCAATAGAAAAAGTATTCATTCTTCAAAAGTTAGATTCTTTAAAAAATTTTCAAATCCTTATCTGAGTTTATTTTGTGACAGAACCTCTTCCCATTCTGTCTGATGAAAGAATTCAGCATGATTTCACTAAAGTTGATGATTTCACCCACAATGAAAGGTACATAACTCACACTTGGTCAAGTACAATACAGCATATTAATAGTTCCTTTGCCACCAACTTGAAGTTATACCTAAAAGCAGAGAAAAAAATGGAAAAAGAGAACAATTTTTATGGTATCATTTGAATTCCTCAATCATCAGTACCTGCAGGTCCCTGGAAATTTCCAGTTAAATGAGTTAATCTTTAGTTAGAGTTAGAATTATTTCAATTACCAACAAAAATAGTATTATAGATGCAAATTATTCCTTCA